>NC_066566.1:9493423-9620923 GCF_024679095.1 Eriocheir sinensis | reverse complement strand
TTTGTATTGTGTAACATATAATTCATAATATCAGTTATCATGGTTTTGATATTCTAACTTCCGCCTTCAGCAAAACTTACTGCCATTGGTATGAGTGTGTCCGAAACAAAAGTTAAAATCATGGCTCACCTATAATTATGAACAACGTCATGCATTTGACTCGAGTCCTCAAAAAAACCCCACAAATTATTACAATTTTAAGTTACCTACAACATTCATCAGAGACACGCGCATCTAATTACCATGTAATGCATACCTATTATTAACCTGAAGAGGATGTGTCTTATTAAAGTTTCACCTGCCTGCAAGAACCAAACCTTTTAAGCAGCGACCCACTACCTTACGAGGAGCGCGCCCCGTGAACCCCGCCGTGCTCTGGCATTGACTTGCGGCTTTCTCTCCCACTTTTTGTCCATCTTACAGAGGCAACAGAATGGCTCACTTTTTATGTCCTCGCTCATGGTCCTTCGCCTCCTTACCTACCTTATTCCCGCCATTGTGTGAGAGAAAAATTACGTGTTAACCTCCTTAGCCTATTATGTAACGATGTAGGCGTAGCGTTCACAAGCGCCTGGCATCACTTCGATGATGGAAGGCTCCTGAACGAGGCAGTTGAAAGCTTTTCGAAAAGCTATTAAAAAAACTGCAAGCGAGGGTGGGGCAAAGGCAGCCCTTGATCAACCAACCCGTAGCGTCGGTGCGGCTACAAGAAACTGTGTAACCAACGACGCCTCCGACAAGCGAACTGATACAACTCGTCGCGGCCAAAATATGAGTCACATTTCTGTTTTGTACACAAATGCACGTAGTTTATTACCCAAAAAGGACGAAATTAGGGCGTATATTTCAACAGATGTGGCAGCCATCACAGAGACTTGGGCCAACTCTGCACATCTAATATGATCCGAAATGTCATTCCCTGGGTACGAAAGCTTCCACAAAAATCGAATGCTCAAAAAAGTAGTAGTAGTAAAAAGTACGCTCCCTGCCATGAAAATAGACAAACAGGACGCAGAGAAATATGATTCCGTCTATGTGGAAATAACCACAAATAATAAGAAGCTAACACTTGCAACCGTATACAGGCCCCCAAAACAACAGGCAGCCGACGACACTGCCCTGTACGAAGAGATTCACTCTCTAACACAAAGCAAAAGAAGCAATAATAATTGGGGACTTTAATTGCCCAAACATTGACTGTGGACTATTGACTGAAGATCAAGAGGGTAACAGGCTTATAGAAATGGTGGAGGATTCGTTCCTCACTCAAGTTGTAACTCAACCGACAAGAGAAAACAGTCTGCTGGATCTGGTATTAGTAAGCGACCCCGACTTCATTCGCGACTGTAAAGTTGGTGAGAAACTTAATTGTTGCGATCACCACTTAATCCGTTTTAATGTCAACATAAGTCACAAACTCGTAGATAATCCGTCAGTGACACCAGATTACAGAAAGGCAAATTTCAACTTAGCCCGTGAGCTGCTCCCCCCTGCGCTATTCAGTCGAGTCGATGTAACACAGACATTGGAAGGAGTTTCTTTTCAAACGGAGTCATCCGCCACTGGAACAATCTTCCCTCAGAAGTAGTAAATGCGAATACCATCAACTCCTTCAAATATCGAATCCATCGTCATTTCGTTGCGTCTGGAGTAAACTGAATACCGAGGTGCTTTCAATTGCTCCCCAGGCCCCAAGTGGCTGTCGAGCAGATTAATTCACCCAAAGCGGGCAACCTCGTAATCAGCCAATAGGCTTTCTGTTGCCTGCATATCCATGTATTTCCATGTATTACATTCACTGCATTGATTTAGTTCTAACGTGAATATGATAACGATTTCGTTTAGATTTTAAAGACTTGTAAGTTGTAATACATCGTGACGAAACAATATATATAAACAAATAATCAAACCCATCCCCCAAAAAATAATATATAGTTTTTGTTCTCTTTTTCCTGCGCCTGCATGGAGACACGTAGCACCAAAACATATATACGAGTGGAGGTGAATGCGAGAATGAGGGCATGAGGGAGAGAGATGATAAAGAGGGGGAGTGGGAGAGAAGGGGGTAAGAGAGAGAGGTGGGAGAGGAGGGAGCGAGGCGGCGGAGGGGAGGAGGAGGAATACAGGTGTTGAGTGTACATACGGGCAGGTGTTCAGAGCAGCGCACACACACACTTTACCCCCACCTCCCCCTCCCCCTCCCTCTCTCTCTCTCTCTCTCTCTCTCTCTCTCTCTCTCTCTCTCTCTCTCTCTCTTCACTAGCCTCTCAAGAGCTCTCCCCAGGATATCCGGAACGCAGCAATAGCTAAGAAATCCTGGTTAATCTCTCTCTCTCTCTCTCTCTCTCTCTCTCTCTCTCTCTCTCTCTCTCTCTCTCTCTCTCTCTCGTTGCTGGGTATTTGATTTCGTTTACTTCTAGATTAAAAATGGGCAGACTCTCTCTCTCTCTCTCTCTCTCTCTCTCTCTCTCTCTCTCTCTCTCTCTCTCTCTCTCTCTCTCTCTCTCTCTCTCTCTCTCTCTCTCTCTCTCTCTCTCTCTCTCTCTCTCGTGGCACCGCAAGAGATCAGTCCAGCTGTCGCTACCTACCCTCGGCAAAGCTTTCACCGTCAGCCTCCTTAATCCCCCTCCCCCCCGCCGCCCCGGCCTCGCCCTTCTTACCCTGATCCCGCCCACACACCGCTGCAAGGGCCATATTCTTAACCCGGTAGCAGCGATGGACCAAATTTGTGGCTTTACCGTGCACCAGCGACGGGCCAAATTTCTGCCATGATATAACCCCCCCAAAAAATAGATGATGTATAATCTGATCACAAATGCGTTGATATATATTAAGAAATGGTTTACGTGAGTGATGGTTTTTTTCTCCTTTTTCTCGCTTAGAGGGGCCTTTAACCGTGTAGCAGCGACGGGCCAAATTTGTGGCTTTACCGTGTAGCAGCGACGGGCCAGATTTTTGCCATGATATAAACCCCCCCAAAAATAAATGATGTATAATCTGATCACAAATGCGTTGCTATATATTATGAAATGGTTTGCGTGAGTGATGATTTTTCTCATTTTTCTCGCTTAGAGGGGCCTTTAAGAAACATGATTACCGCAGCTACAGGGTTAAAACATTTCGGTCCTCAAGCACACACATTCGACAGGGATTTCCTAGGAGTTGTGAGCATTTCTTTCTGTAGTTTTGTGACCCTGGTGGTAGTCTGATGAAGCTGCTGTACCGTGAACGTGAATTGGAAAAAAACATGAGAACGCGATCAACCTCCATTATCGGTCTTTGGAATTAGTTTAAATGAGAGGCGGAGACGTTTGAGAATAGCGACCTTAATCTCCCTTCTTTCTGTAGTTTTGTGACCCTGGTGGTAGTCTGATGAAGCTGTTGTACCATGAACGTGAACGTGAAAAAACATGAGAACGCGATCAACCTCCATTATCGGTCTTTGAAAATAATTTAAGTGAGATACGGAGACGTTTGAGAATAGCGACCTTAACCTCCCCTCACTGCTTCAACTTTCATTAACCCCCTGTACCCTGAACGTGAAGGGGGAAAAACTTGAGAACGCGATCAACCTCCATTATCGATCTTTGGAAATTGTTTAAGTGAGATGACGTTTGTGAATAGCGACCTTAATCTCCCCTCACTGCTTCGACCTTCATAAACCCCCTGTACCCTGAATGTGAAGGGGAAAAAAACTTGAGAACGCGATCAACCTCCATTATCGGTCCTTGGAAATAGTTTAAGTGAGAAGCGGAGACGTTTGAGAATAGCGACCTTAACCCCTTGACCGCGGATTTCCTACAAGAAGACATCACCAAGCTACAGGAATGGAACAAAAAGTGGCTGCTACAATTCAATGAGGAAAAATGTAAAGTCCTGCACCATGGGAGGGGATATCCAGCATAGCAATACCACATGGGAAACACTCCTCTATCCACCACAGAGGCAGAGAAGGACCTGGGACTATATGTTACCTGGCTACCAATGAAAGCCAAATCCGTGCCAATCGCAGCGGACGGGTTAATCTCCCCTCACTGCTTCGACCTTCACTAACCCCCTGCATCGCCACCACTGCAGCCCCATAACCTCTTTCCCCACCTCTTATTCACCTCTCTGCTCTCTTTTCTCTTTGTCATATATACGTATAACCCACATTTCCGCCTCACTGGCCACGGGTTGCTAAAGTGTATGCCCTCACTCTACTTTTACCTTTTTTTTTATCTATAACTCTTGTTTGCCTCATATCCCTTTCATCACATGCCCCTTAACCCGTCTGCTGCGATTGGCATGAATATCGCCTTCACTGGTAGCCTGAGCACATATACTCCCAGGTCTGTCTCTGCCTCTGTAGTGGATAGTGGAGTATTTCCTATGTAGTATTGGTATGCTGGATATCCCCTCCCAAAATGCATGACTTATATTTTTCTTCATTGAATTATAGCAGACACTTTTTGTTTCATTCCTATAGCTTGGTGATGTCTTCTTGTAGGAAATCCGCATCCAACGGGTTAACTTCCATCTGACTATTAATTTTATCACCTTTTCCTCGCTAATTAACCCCCTCCTCCCGTTTCTCTCTTTCCTTGCTCTGCCTCTCCCGTTTAATATGATCTTTCCTTCTTTCTATAACTTTCAATGTGTCTTTCTTTTCATATGATCTTTCCTTCTTTTTATAACCTTCAATGTGTCTTTCTTTTCATATGATCTTTCCTCCTTTTTACAACTTTCAATGTGTCTTTCTTTTCATATGATCTTTCCTTCTTTTTACAACCTTCAATGTGTCTTTCTTTTCATATGATCTTTCCTCCTTTTTACAACCTTCAATGTGTCTTTCTTTTCATATGATCTTTCCTCCTTTTTACAACTTTCAATGTGTCTTTCTTATGTCCTTGCGCCCTTTCTAGTCCTCCTCGCCACTGGTCCTTCTAATCACTATTCCTACCCTCCTTCATCCATCTCCTTATTTGCCAATAGCTCCCTGCCTCCTTTTTCTTCTCCTTACCACACTTTCCCCTGTCTCTTGACCCTCCTCCTCACTCCCCTGCTCTCTATCCCTTTGACTCTGCAACCCGCTGTCCCTTACCTGTACTTCCCTCCCTGATTTTTTTCCCTTCCTCTTCTATCACACCTTCCTCTGCCTCTCTTCTACCTCATATTCCCACCTCTACCCTCTTGTGTACTTTCCATTTGCCCGCTGCTTTAATCTCTCCTTGCCATGCCCCCAATGTTCTTTCCTCTTTTTCCACTTTCCTTCGCTTCATTCCTGGTTTCTCTAGCGCTCTCTAACTTTCCCCGTCCTAACCAAAGCCTTCTTCCTTCTTTCACTTCGCTCTCTCTACCTCTTCCCGCCTCTTCCACTGCTTCATTAATGGTTTATCTAGCTCTCTCTACCTCTCCCCGTCCTAACCAAAGCCTTCTTCCTTCTTTCACTTCGCTCTCTCTACCTCTTCCCGCCTCTTCCACTGCTTCATTAATGGTTTCTCAAGCTCTCTCTACCTCTTCTTCCTTCTTCCACTTCGCTTCATTCCTGTTTCTCTGGCTCTCTCTACCTCTCCCCGCCCTAACCAAAGCCTTCTTCCTTCTTCCACCTCGCTTCATTCTCTCTGTTTCTCTGGCTCTCTCTGCCTCTCCCCGTCCTAACCAAAGCCTTCTTCCTTCTTTCACTTCGCTACATTCCTGGTTTCTCAAGCTCTCTCTGCCTTTCTTACTCATTCTCATTCTCTGTACTCATTCTCTGTACGCCCTGTTCTTGTTTTTACCCTCCCGCCGCCGCCCCCTTGCCCATGCTGCCCTCATCTCCATCTGACCCTGTGCCCGAGTCGCTTTTCACTTCCCCATCCCCCTCCTCCCCCCCCCCTCGCCCCACCACCAGCTTCACCTTGTCACCCCGTCACCTTTCCTACTCCCTTCCTCCTGTCACCATTCATCTTCCCCCTCCTCTCTCTCTCTCTCTCTCTCTCTCTCTCTCTCTCTCTCTCTCTCTCTCTCTCTCTCTCCATCCTGTCGCCTTTCCACTCCTCTTCCTCCTCCACAGCCTCCTCCTAACCACACCTCCTCCTCCTCACCCCGTCACCGCCTCCACCTCCTCCTACTCTCCCTACCTGCTTTCTTTTTTCTCCCTACTACTTAATGTCATTCTCATTCTCCTCCTCTCCATTTGGTTGCCTGGTCTTAAAGGAAATGAAGGACACACACACACACACACACACACACACACACACACACACACACACAGGAAGGGAAGATGCTTGAGAGACATAAAGAAATATAGCTTCCCCCAAAGAAATATAGAGGTTTGGAACAGACTAAGTGAGGATGTAGTATCGGCGAGGAGTGTGCAAGGCTTTAAGGAAAAGTTGGATAAATATAGATATGGAGACGGGACCACACGAGCGTAAACCCCAGGCCCTGTAAAACTATAACTAGGTAAATACACACACACACACACACACACACACACACACACACACACACACTAAGGGGTAAATTACGGTGATGAAAAGTATGACTGATGAATATAGCTAATATGTACTAATATCCATCGAAAATCAATATTGCGGGCGAGAAACAAGTAAGAGACTGGAAGGATGAGGAAGGTTATAGTGGGGAAATCAAGGAGGAGGAGGAGGCAGACAATGATGAAAGAAATGGGGTCATCGCTGTTACAAAACGACAACGACGACCACTCCTAATGACGACCTCTTCGGTAACTAGTTTGAACGAGTCGGAAGCTTTCCCTGCCAACACAAGAATAGTTTTCTACTCGTGTTGTTTTCAAGTTTTATTACTTTATTTATAGTAACTAATCATCATCATTATCTGGTTGGATAATGCTGAACGGATGAAGACATGTGGCTCGAAGATAAGTTTGCCTACTACGACCCTTGAACGATGAACAATAATACCAACAAAAGAACGCATTGCGGACTATTATATTTTTTGTTTCACTACGAGATATTGTGACTGCTCTTTCGGCCACCTCTTCGGATTCTTTACAGGAGCAGCGAGTAGCGGGCCTTTTTTTTTTATTGTTGTTTCCTTTTTTTGTGCCCTTGTGCTGTCTCCTTTGCTGGAAAAAAAAAAAAAAAAAAAAAAACGACCTTCTGCAACGCGTACATGACGGACACAAAGAGTCGACCTATGATGAAACCAACGGTGTCTGTCATGCTGCGAAAAGTGTTGATATTATTATTGTTGCCGTTGTTACCTCGTACTGCCACTGCTGTGATATGAGTACTGATACCACACACATGTACACAAGAGAAAAAGTCTTCTATTCCATTATCTGTTGAAAAAATTATAAACTGTTTTCTTAACCCTACGTCGCAACTCTGAGTAAAGCTAACATTCTTTATCGACCCACACACATGTACACAATAGGAAAAGTCTTCTATTCCATTATATGTTAAAAAAAAAAAATTATAAACTGTCTTCTTAACCCTACATCGCAGCTCTGAGTAAAGCCAACATTCTTTATCGACCCACACACATGTACACAAAAGAAAAAGTCTTCTATTCCATTATTTGTTGAAAAAATTATAAACTGTCTTCTTAACCCCACGTCGCAGCTCTGAGTAAAGCTAACATTCTTTATCGACCCACACACATGTACACAATAGGAAAAGTCTTCTATTCTATTATTTGTTAAAAAATTATAAACTGTCTTAACCCTACGTCGCAGCTCTGAGTAAAGCTAACATTCTTTATCGACCCACACACATGTACACAATAGGAAAAGTCTTCTATTCCATTATATGTTAAAAAAAAAATTATAAACTGTCTTCTTAACCCTACATCGCAGCTCTGAGTAAAGCTAACATTCTTTATCGACCCACACACATGTACACAAAAGAAAAAGTCTTCTATTCCATTATTTGTTTAAAAAATTATAAACTGTCTTCTTAACCCTACGTCGCAGCTCTGAGTAAACCTAACATTCTTTATCGACCCACACACATGTACACAATAGGAAAAGTCTTCTATTCCATTATTTGTTAAAAAAAAATATAAACTGTCTTTTTAACCCCACGTCGCAGCTCTGAGTAAACCTAACATTCTTTATCGACTGTAAGCGGTATCAGCGGTCTTGTATAACTAGCTATCACTAAGTTATATAAATACGTACGTTACTAAACTATAGTGAAACCAAATTGTCGAGTCCGTTTTGGCGTTGGCTCCCGCGGGTCAATTTCTCCCCTCTGCTCTGCCACACAGTCCCAACACCTATTTTTTCCTCTCATATGTTACCTATAGCTTACATATGAGAGGAAGAGAGAGGTGTTGGGACTGTGGCAAAGAAGAGGGGAGGATAGGACCCGCGGGAGCCTACGCCAGATTGGCCTCGACATTATATGGAAGACTATAGTTACATATCACTAATAGCGGGCTTTTGAGTAGCGGGCTTTTTTTCACATTTGTTACCTTCTTTTAAGCCCTTGAACTGACCCCTCTGCTGTAAAAAAAAAAAAAATAAATAAATAAAAAAAAAAAAAATTAAAAAAAAAAAAAAAAACAATAATAATAATAATAATAATAATAATAATAATAATAATAAATGCCCCTGATCCAGCCCCACACTTTACTGGTCTCGTTACGGCCGGCCATTAAGGGTCGTATTTTAAAACATTTCGTCGCCCAAGTTCACATATATGACATGGCTTTTGTAGGAGCTGTAGGCCTTTCCAGGGGTAGTTTTATGACCCTGGTGGTAGTTTGACCCTTCTTCTGTGCCATGAACCTTAAAAAACACTCATGAACAACAGACTGATCCCCTCTTTGACCTTTAGAAATAGTTGATGTGAGAAGCGATGGTGTCTTAAAATACGGCCCTAATTATCTTGGGTGCTAAATGATTTTGCCCTAACGTTCACTTAAGAGATGTATGAATTAATAATTGCTCCGCATGTAACTGATCTCTTATAAGTCCCCCGATACTGCTACACACGATAGTGATCTCGCTGAGCCCACTGATCAGCTTTCTTTAACCTGTCATGAATTACTAATCCGGCTACGTAAAAAACGATATCTTATCAAAGCCCTCGATCCTCCTACAGACACCACTGATCTCGTTACGGCCCACAATCATCTCGTTCTTTAAAGTAGCATTGTCGCAGTTAACTTAAATCGGTTGACGCATGTAACAACAACAACTACTACTACTACTACTACTACTTTTAGCAATATTTATTTTTATTCTTTATTTCCCCTCTGACTGGGACTTTTTTTTATTATTATTTAGCTATTTTTTATTTCTCATTTTCATTTGTTGTCTATCTTTTTTTCTTTCTTTTTTTTATCTTTCCTTGTATCTTGTTAGCTTTCCTTTCCTCCTCCTCCTCCTACTACTACTACTACTACTACTTCTACAACTACTACTACTACTACTACTACTACTACTACTACTACTACTACTACTCATAATATTAACAAGTCACGAGGGTTACTAACGGCCTCCTTGCCTGTCACGGATTCTGTATACAGCTGTCATTCTCTCTCTCTCTCTCTCTCTCTCTCTCTCTCTCTCTCTCTCTCTCTCTCTCTCTCTCTCTCACACACACACACACACACACACACTCAAGGACGAGGTAACCGGGGCGAGCTTGCGGGCGGGGCGGCTCCGGTTGACCACCCTCCCCCTGCCCCAGCCCCGTACCCCAGCCTGGCCCACCCCCGAACCCACCCCAGCAGCTCACCATCCGTATCCTCTCAAACGGTTATTTTTAGCCGTTAAGAGCACGGTGTGGATGGCCCGGGCGAGGTGGTGGTGATGGTGGTGGTGGTGGGTTTGGTGATGAAGATGGCGGTAGTGGTGGTGGTGGATTCAGGTGGTGTTAGAGGGGGCAGAAGTGAGCTATGTTGAGGGGCGTGGGATAAGACGTGAAAAGTGAGGAGGAGGAGGAGGAGGAGGAGGGGGAGGGGAGAAACAGGAGGAGGAAGAGGAGGAGGAGGAGGAAGAGAGCAGTAAGAGGAAGACGAGGAGGAGGAAGGGAGCAGCAAGAGAAGGAGAAAGAGAAGGAAGAAGAAGAGGAGGAGGAGGAGGAGGAGGAGGAGGAGGAGGAGGAGGAAGGGAGCAGCAAGAGAAGGAGGAGGAGGAGGAGGAGGAATGTGAGATTAACTAAGGTGCCTGGGTCAGGTGCGTGAAAAATGAGAACAAATAGGAGAAGGACCAGGAGGAGGAGGAGGAGGAGGAGGAGGAGGAGGAGGAGTAGGAGGGAGAGGAGAAAGATACTGGCAATAACTTACGAAGCGGAGATGGATGGAGGAAAAGTAAAAATAAATCATAATGTTGAATATAATAAAGTAAACAAGGAAGATAAGAATGACAAAAACAAAACAAAATGAGGACAGATAATTATAAGTAAAGCTAACGAAAAAGAGTGATAAAAAAACAAACAAAATGAGGATAGTGTGTGAACGTAACAACAAAAAAAAAAGATAAAAAAAATAACATGAAATTAGGGAGCGGCGGCGGGGCTGAGATTGGCGATAATGGTGTTAATAACTGCAAGGGGATGAGGAAGTAAAACAAGAGTGAGGATAATTATCTCGCTAAAGGAGGAGGCGTAAGGAGCGGCGAAGACAGTAATTAAGAACAACGAAAACGCGGACAGGAAGCATGTGTTAGGATGAAGGAAAAAGAGAGGAGCGGGTGATAAGGACAGCGCGCGGGGGAGAGAGAGAGAGAGAGAGAGAGAGAGAGAGAGAGAGAGAGAGAGAGAGAGAGAGAGAGAGAGAGAGAGAGAGGAAGATAATTAATACAAAGAAAAATAACGATAACAAGGATAATAATTAGGGGAGACTTGTAAGGATGTTAGAGGAGGAAGAAGAGGAGGAGGAGGAGAATGAGGAGGAGGATTAAGAGAAGAAGAATGAGGAGGAGAAGGAGGAGGAGGAGGAGAAGAAGAATGAGGAGATGGAGGAGGAGAAGAATGAGGAGATGGAGGAGGAGGAGAAGAATGAGGAGATGGAGGAGGAGGAGAAGAATGAGGAGATGGAGGAGGAGGAGAAGAAGAATGAGGAGATGGAGGAGGAGGAGAAGAATGAGGAGATGGAGGAGGAGGAGAAGAATGAGGAGATGGAGGAGGAGGAGAAGAATGAGGAGATGGAGGAGGAGGAGAAGAATGAGATGGAGGAGGAGGAGAAGAAGAATGAGGAGATGGAGGAGGAGGAGAAGAAGAATGAGGAGATGGAGGAGGAGGAGAAGAAGAATGAGGAGATGGAGGAGGAGGAGAAGAATGAGGAGATGGAGGAGGAGGAGAAGAATGAGGAGATGGAGGAGGAGGAGAAGAATGAGTAGATGGAGGAGGAGGAGAAGAATGAGGAGATGGAGGAGGAGGAGAAGAATGAGGAGATGGAGGAGGAGGAGGAGAAGAATGAGGAGATGGAGGAGGAGGAGAAGAAGAAAGAGGAAGAAGAGGAGGAGATGGAGGAGGAGGAGGAGAACATAAGTGATGGAGGAATCTAAATCGAGAGAGGGTGTCAGAAAAGGAAGAGGAGGAGGAGGAGGAGGAGGAGGAGAGCAAAGGTTATAGAGAAATCAAGATCTGCTAGAGGGGATGTCAGAAGAGGAGGAGGAGGAGGAGGAGAACAACGGTGATGGAGGAATTGAGATCGAGTGTGGGAGAGTCTTGAAGGACGCGGAGAGTAAGAATGAGAGTGAGGAAGAATGGAGGCTATACGGGTGAGGGGTCAGGGTGGTGGGTGGGTGATTGACAGCCTGATAACGTGTGTGTGTGTGTGTGTGTGTGTGCGCGTGAGAGAAAGAGAGAGAGAGAGAGAGAGAGAGAGAGAGAGAGAGAGAGAGAGGTAGTCTGCCCATTTTTAATCTAGAAGTAAACGAAATCAAAGACCCAGCAACGAGAGAGAGAGAGCGAGAGAGAGAGAGAGAGAGAGAGAGAGAGAGACCCTATGCTCCAATCTAGGTAGTCTGCCCATTTTTAATCTAGAAGTAAACGAAATCAAAGACCCAGCAACGAGAGAGAGAGAGAGAGCAGTTTGTTTTTGTTTTGAATGGACGAAGGAAAAAAGGAAGAAAAACTGATGAAAGAGAAAGGGGGAGTTTTTTGTGTGTTGTTTTACTTGCAAGAACGAAGAAGGAAGAAAGGTCAAGAGAGAGAGAGAGAGAGAGATAATGGAAAGATGAATGCATATTTCCTCCCTGTTTGCCTTGTCTTGTAATCCCCAAACACATGTCGCAACCCACCACTCCCATCCCCAATACGATCAACAAGATGCCACCCCCAACACCCCCTCACCCTACCCCAGTCACCCCCAACGCCCCATCACTCTACCCCAGTCACCCCCAAGACCCCAACACCCCATCAGCCTAACCCCACCCTCTCCCAAGGTCACCCAAGACGCCCCAGCTGCTGCCCTCCAGGTGGTCACGAGCCCTCGAGACCCGGGTTAGTGAAAGGGTCGCCACAGGAGGTCTGGGATAGGATGCACTCGAAGGAATCCTACTCCTCGTCCTCCTCTTCCTGTGTCTGCTGTTGTTTGTTCTTCCTTTTTGTTCCTTTGTGTCTCCGAGTTTGATTATTTTCTCATGTTATCATTCATTACGTTGTTGAACTCTTTTGGTTCTTATTTTTCCGCAACATATTCTCCGGTTTCCTCTTCCTCTTTATCCTTGTTCGCTCCTATTCTCTTTTTTTTATCATTTTTATCATTTTTTGCGCTACATATTCTCCGGTTTTCTCTTCCTCTTTATCCTAGTTCGCTCCTATTCTCTATTTTTTATCATTCATTACGTCCTTGCTCTCTTTTCCTTCTTATTTTTGCGCTACATATTCTCCGGTTTTCTCTTCCTCTTTATCCTAGTTCGCTCCTATTCTCTAATTTTTATCATTCATCACGTCCCTGCTCTCTTTTACTTGTTATTTTTGCGTTACATATTCTCCGGTTTTCTCTTCCTCTTTATCCTAGTTCGCTCCTATTCTCTCTTTTTTATCATTCATCACGTCATTGAACTCTTTTACTTGTTATTTTTGCGCTACATATTCTACGGTTTTCTCTTCTTCTTTATCCTAATTCGCTCATATTCTCTTTTTTTTTAATCATCCATCACGTCCCTGCTCTCTTTTACTTGTTATTTTTGCGCTACATATTCTACGGTTTTCTCCTCTTCTTTATCCTAGTTCGCTCCTATTCTCTCTTTTTTATCATTCATGACGTCATTGAACTCTTTTACTTCTCATTCTCCTCCTTTTAATACTTTCACCTAATAATTTTTTGATCGTCCTATCCTTTCTTCCTGCTCATCCTTGTACTTCTGCTTCTTCATTCTCCTCTTTCCTTCCTGCTCATCCTTGTACTTCTACTTCTTCATTCTCCTCTTTCCTTCCTGCTCATCCTTGTACTTCTACCTCGTCACTCTCCTTCTCCTTCCTGCTCATCCTTGTACTTCTGCTTCTTCATTCTCCTCTTTCCTTCCTGCTCATCCTTGTACTTCTGCTTCTTCACTCTCCTCTTTCCTTCCTGCTCATCCTTGTACTTCTGCTTCTTCACTCTCCTTCTCCTTCCTGCTCATCCTTGTACTTCTGCTTCTTCATTCTCCTCTTTCCTTCCTGCTCATCCTTGTACTTCTGCTTCTTCACTCTCCTCTTTCCTTCCTGCTCATCCTTGTACTTCTACCTCGTCACTCTCCTCTTTTCTTCCTGCTCATCCTTGTACTTCTGCTTCTTCATTCTCCTCTTTCCTTCCTGCTCATCCTTGTACTTCTGCTTCTTCATTCTCCTCTTTCCTTCCTGCTCATACTTGTACTTCTGCTTCTTCATTCTCCTCTTTCCTTCCTGCTCATCCTTGTACTTCTGCTTCTTCATTCTCCTCTTTCCTTCCTGCTCATCCTTGTACTTCTCACTCGCCTAACTCCTTCTCCTTCCTGCTCATCCTTGTACTTCTGCTTCTTCGTTCTCCTCTTTCCTTCCTGCTCATACTTGTACTTCTGCTTCCACTCTCTCATCTTTCCTTCCTGCTCATACTTGTACTTCTGCTTCTTCACTCTCATCTTTCCTTCCTGCTCATCCTTGTACTTCTACCTCGTCACTCTCCTTCTCCTTCCTGCTCATCCTTGTACTTCTACCTCGTCACTCTCCTTCTCCTTCCTGCTCATCCTTTTACTTCTACCTCGTCACTCTCCTTCTCCTTCCTGCTCATCCTTTTACTTCTACCTCGTCACTCTCCTTCTCCTTCCTGCTCATCCTTTTACTTCTACCTCGTCACTCTCCTTCTCCTTCCTGCTCATCCTTGTACTTCTACCTCTATCCTCTTTCCTTCCTGCTCATTTTCGTACTTCTGCCTCGTCACTCTCCTCCTCCTTTACTACTTCACTCTACTTCTCCTCCCTTCTCCCCGCCCCCTCCTCCTCCTCCTCCTTGCTCTCACAGTGACCTCATTACGTGACTGTCCCTCTCAACCACTCCACGCCATGCTTATTATTCTTCTCTTCACCTGTCCATCTACCTGCAACTACTCGTCTCTATCTGTTATTCTCTATTAACCACTTATCGCTTATACTGTTTATCCTCCTCCTCCTCCTCCTCCTCCTCCTCCTCCTTCCTTCCTCTCCATAACAAGACGTGATTCAGCTTATTTCTCAGTTCTCATCGTTAACTTTAATTCCGTGTTTTCATCCTTCTTGGTTGTTAGTCACCCCAAGCATCTTCCTTTACTCTTTAAATGTAAGGAACTGCTATTAATATCTCTCTCTCTCTCTCTCTCTCTCTCTCTCTCTCTCTCTCTCTCTCTCTCTCTCTCTCTCTCAACTTATCTATCTACTTTTTTTTTTTTTCTCCCTCTCTCTCTCTCTCTCTCTCTCTCTCTCTCTCTCTCTCTCTCTCTCTCTCTCTCCATTTAACGATCTCTCTCTCTTTCATTCGTCCTTCACTCCTTCCTCTTCCTTCTCCATATACGTCAAACTTTCCTTCCTCCTTTACGTGTTTTCCTAACTTCCCTCCAAACACACCGGAGGGAGGGAGGGATGGAGGGTATTTCCTCCCTCCCTCTTACCTGTCACACACCTGTTATTTCCTCTCAAATAATAAACGTAAACGTCATCATTACTTTTCGGGCAAGATGCACGTAGAATCTCTCTCTCTCTCTCTCTCTCTCTCTCTCTCTCTCTCTCTCTCTCTCTCTCTCTCTCTCTCTCTCTCTCTTTCTTTCTTTCTTTCTCTCTCTCTCTCTCTCTCTCTCTCTCTCTCTCTCTCTCTCTCTCTCTCTCTCTCTCTCTCTCTCTCTCTCTCTCTCTCTCTCTCACCCTACCTACCAGCATACCTAACTTGAAACCTATCTTCCTCACCCCCCAGATCCCTCCGTCCCGCTCTCCGCCTGACCAACCCGGATCCCTGAGGTATGCACTCCTCCTCCTCCATTGCACCTTACCTAATGACCACTCCACAACCGGATCGAGATATAGCAGAGCCGCAGAGGAGGAGGAGGAGGGGTGGGAGGGAGAGGCAATGCAGGCACTCAGGAGGAACGCTGTGCAGACGCAGACAATGACGCAGATTTAGCATAACGACTAAGTAAACAAACGTCTGCAGGTCTTATAGTTTTTCTTGATCAAATCTCATCCCCGTCGCTAAGTTCACCGTACTGTATTCGCACGAGCCGGATGACCTTTAACTCTGTTCATTCTAGAAGGAACAAAAAGCCGCGCAGGGTTCTAGGTGACCTCTACCACGTATCCATAAACTGACCACCTTTGGGCGCTGCCTCGGGTCGTCTGTCCTTGCCAAGCCACCTCGAAATTCACACCACTACAGTATAATGTTGATGCATACTTATGTGGCTGATTCTCATTATTCTAGAGTTCTGAACATTGTAAGTGGAGCAGGGCCCAGATGTTTCATATGTATGTAAATAAACTTTCAGTAGGTCAGCAGCTGACGTTCAAGAAATAAAATATAATATTCAGTCGGAGTGCTCCTTCAGTTAATGAACTGGATGCCGGGTCGCAGCTAATTAGCACTCCCGAAGGTGATATTTTCTAATTATCTTTTATTTGTTATCTGAGTAAAATATATTTTCATAACTATCATCATTATTATCATTATTATTATTACATGTATTATTATTATTACACGTATTATCATTATTATTATTATTATTATTATTATTATTATTATTATTATTAGTATTAGTAGTAGTAGTACGAGAAAACTACTACTACTACTACTAATAATAATGATGATGATGATAATGATGATTGTTATATCATGAAGTATTAGTTTTCATCCTAGGATTTCCTACTTTTTTGAGTGCAACGTCACTATTTCTATTTTTTTATATACCGGTATATTTCTTCCGCAATCTATTTAATTCATGCTATGTTGCTCTTACTCCATGACTACGAATATATTCTGCCTGGTTGCATTACAACAAGGCACCCTCCGTTGTTTGTATTTCACTCCTCTCCCATCTCACGTTTTAATCAACTGTTTACACGATCACGGCCCCGTTTATTTTTGTATGTCTTTTGTCTGACATCGCGCTCCTTCATAAGACATCTTTACTACTTTTTTCATTCTTCACTCGCTAGAACGTTGCAGCTTTACGCTAACCTCTCTCTCTCTCTCTCTCTCTCTCTCTCTCTCTCTCTCTCTCTCTCTCTCTCTCACACACACACACACACACACACACACACACACATCCCGCTGGTTTTCCTTTCGTTTTACTCCGTGGTTTACATTAATTTGCATATAACAATTCTCACTTGCTCGCAACAACACTGAACCAACAAAATCCTTCTATGTCCAGCTTCCCTTTTCCTCCCCTCACGTGGTCCATACTTCCCAGGTGACATATATACAGGTAGGTCAGCAACTACGGGACCACCTGATCGACAAGGACACACGCTACGGGTTTACAGGTAGGTCTTACAGGGGTGTTGAGGGGAGGTGGGGCGGGGCAACAAGAAGTGGGTAGGGGGGAGAGAGAGGAGGGGAGTGGGAAAAAGGGAGAAGGTTGGGATGCTGGGACGGGGAAAGGATGGGGAGGGACGCGTTACTAAGTACTACCCACCCTGCAATGACCCTCCTCCTCCTCCTCCTCCTCCTCCTCCTCCTTTGCTCTCCTTCGCTCTCTTCTCCCTCCCTATCACGTTCCTTTCGCATTCCATGAATCTCTCTCTCTCTCTCTCTCTCTCTCTCTCTCTCTCTCTCTCTCTCTCTCTCTCTCTCTCTCTCTCAAGGTCATAAAAAACTTGGCCGCCCATTTCCCTTTCGTGGCAGCATCATAACCCCGAGGAGGAGGAGGAGGAGGAGGAGGAGGAGGAGAGACGAAGAACAATGAAGGGAAGGTAGAGAGGTAGGTTGAGGAGAGGAGAGGAGAAGAGAGGAGAGGAGAGGAAAGGAGAGGAAAGGAGAGGAGAGGAGAAGAAAGGAGAGGAGAGGTGAGGTAGGGTCGAAGAGGTGGACGGAATATTATTAAAGTTTAAGGTATGTGGTGGGAATTCTCTCTCTCTCTCTCTCTCTCTCTCTCTCTCTCTCTCTCTCTCTCTCTCTCTCTCTCTCACACACACACACACACACACACACACACACACACACACACATTTACACATAGATCAAACAATGCTTAAACACTTTCAATTTCCAGTTTCATAATATTTACACTTGAACATAATTGCGTGTGTGTGTGTGTGTGTGTGTGTGTGTGTGTGTGTATAATTGTTTAGGTACATGATATTGAGAGAGAGAGAGAGAGAGGGCTGGGGAGAGAAGTCCTCTTGGGGTGATTCACCAGTAAAGGGGGGGGGGGGGGGGACGTGGCCTTTCCAACCTCCATGTGGCGTAACACCTTCACTTTGACATCCTGGGGGCAGGGAGGAGCAGGGAGGGGCGGGGCACAGCTTGGGGAGGGCAGGAGTGGGGCACGAACCAGGGGAAGGATGAAACTGGGGAGGGACATGGGTAAGGAGGGTAAATAGATGTTTCTGGGGTAATGAACCTGGGGAAGACAGAGTGGGTAGGGCTGGGGAAGGAATGGAAATCAAAGTACGGTAGAGTGACAGGTAGGGCATGGGGAATGAGTGACGGGTGCCCTGCTGAAGCCTTGATGACACACGTAACGCCTTGAGTAGTAGTAGTAGTAGCAGTAGTAGTAGTAGTAGTAGTAGTAGTAGTATAGTAGTAGTAATAGTAATAGTAGTAATAGTAGTAGTAGTAATAGTAGTAGTAGTAATAGTAGTAGCAATAATAGTAATAGTAGTAGTAATAGTAATAGTAGTAATAGTAGTAATAGAAGTAGTAGTAGTAGTAGTAGTAGTAGTAGTAGTAGTAGTAGTAGTAGTAGTAGCAGCAATGGTGGTGGTGGTGGAGGCATACAAGAGAGCTGGACATCGTTATCAGCCACAGGAAGCTTGCACTATCACACTCCCTCGACAACATCCCCTCCCCGTTGCGTCACCACCACCACCACCACCACTACTATATACTTTAACTATATTGCTGTTTGCTTCACCACCATCACAAAGGCACACTACTGAACACACTAACACCACCTTTGTGCCATCTCTTCACAGCCCATATACAATTATTACCAACCCATTATCATCACTACCAACCACTATTTTTCGTTTCTCGTAACACACACACACACACACACACACGAAGCTCCGTATCACAATGGTTATCCCGCTCGATTCGTAACCGATGAGTCACAGGTTCGATTCCCGAGGGGAGCTGAGACAAATGGGTAATCCTTCCATCTGCGGCCCTGTGCACCCAACTGGGAATGGGTATCGGGTAGAGGTCGTGTTCCGCCCCTCAAGGTGGTGATCTGGCATCGCTAAAGGAGAGTAACCCAAGAGTGAAAACCCAAGGCTGATCCGGGACACTAAGGTCGGTTTTATAAGACACTTTCGCTTCTCACATCAACTATTTCTAGAGGTCAAAGAGGGGATCAATCGGGTTCTAATGAGTGTTTCTTTAGGTTCACGGCGCAGAAGAAGGGTCAAACTACCACCAGGGTCATAAAACTGCTCCTGGAAATGCCCTAAACTCGTATGAAAGCCTTGTCAAATATGTGAACTTGGGGGACGAAATGTTTAGTATACGGCGCTAAGTTTGTAATTCTGTCCAGTATGGCGAAAGTAGGTGAATTACACACACACACACACACACACACACACACATACAGAGGCATACTTATACAAGCACCCTCCTCAGCAACACTAAACAAGACAAACAACAGGAGCACTACCACGACGCATCGCAACACATTGATCGAAACTCGGGTGTTCACACGGCAACACCACCACCGCCGTAGCAACATCTCAAGAGGAAGGAAAAGGAGGTTGGCAGACCCTCAGTGACCCTTAATAACCCCCACCCCCTCCCCATTATCCTTATCTTCACCGCGGCAGGAGGACAAGTCTTCGTCACGTTATCGCAAGTCCTCAGGTTATCGCTAGAAATGTCGTAATCACACCCAGCCTGATATCACAATCCTCTTATAACACTAATGCACAAAATTCCACATTACATTTAAAATTACAACTTTAAAAGGGCAAAGGTATGTTGATGTCATTTCAAAGCAACGTATGAGTCGTGTTTTAAACTATAAGGTCGTGTTATTGCCATCACTGCATTAGTATACTTTTGTCAACACCGTAAGTATTACAGGACTCTTTTTCAGGTCGCAATACGTCACATTAGCGCACAACACCACGTCACAGCACAGCACAATCCAGGTCGTTACAAGTAGTGTCACCGGGACGGGCCACCAAGCCAGACGTTGGAGGGAACAGGAGGAGGAGGAGGATGGGAGGGCAAGCCGCGCCAAGCTGCCTCCTCTACAGCCGCCGCCGGGACGCATTGATCGCGATGGTGGCGGTGGTGGTGGTGGTGGGGACGTCTCGTGGTGGTTGGTGATAGTGGTAAGGGTGTCCTGCATCCCTCACCACCCCTCCGCTCCTCCCCCTCCACTATGGATTTTCCTGAGCACGCACCGCCCTGCACACACACCCGGGCCGCACACACTCACCCCACAGCGGCTCTCACATGACTGAAAGACAAGAGTGTGCGAGACTCCGAGAGCTCCGAGTCTCCAGCAGCGGCTCGGCACTCTCTCTCTGGTCAGCCCTGGAAGCGTGCGATTGGTCACCTCTAGCCGTGACGTCACCCCTTGAGGCTCCGATTGGCTTAGCGCGTTGGATGACGCCACGGTTATCGTTATCTGAGAGAGGAGGGAGAAGGGAGGGCAAGGAGAGGAAAGAGGAGGAAGAAGTCCGGAAGAAAACACACACTTAAGTAATGAGAGAAGAGACAGAACGATGAGGAGCCAGCGCCAGCGATATATAAAATAAAGTATATTTCGCAGAAAGAAACCTCAGGCATGGTGCATCTGGGAACAATGTTACGGACCGAGCTGGGGGAGCTACGCCGATCAGGGATTAGGGGAGGAGGAGGGGAAGAGCTCGAGAGGCGAAGAAGGGGGAGGAGGGAGGGAAGCGCTGCCGAAGGGGGTGTGGCGCGTCAAAACACACCCACGCGGCGGAGGGTCGGGTCTGGACGAGGCGGGGCGGGGCGGGGCGGGGCACAGGACTCCAGACCACACATGCCAAAGTGTGCACGCGGCCTGCTCTCACCCCATCTGGAGCCACACAAGGCGGCCCACAACTCACAATGATAGTACATAAAGGCAGTGTTTCTGTGGCTAGTTCAGATGGGATGGAAGGCGGCAGCGGAGAATATTACTTCCTGACCCGCTTTCTATCAACCTCTTCTTTGTTGCCACTTCAAGCTACGGTGACAGCCAGGAGTAAACAAAGGAGCTATTAGGAGGCTGTGCTTTTGGCCTAGTTCAGCAGGGAAGGTGAAGGACATGTAATTATTTCTTGGCTCCTCGCAACCTTTTCTTTGTCATTACAAGCTCCATAACCAGTGGTGAAGACCCAAAGTAAGCAAAAGAACTCTATGAAAGCTGTTTTTGTTTTTGTTCCAGCAGGTGTTGGAGAGGCAGGAAATGAGCTTGTTTTCTCGCTTCTGTGGATGCAGCCTTCACTCCGCTCAGATTCAACGACCTCTGCTTTTCAACGGTATATTTATATCTGTACACACGGCGGCCCAGAACAAACACCAGCACATTCTAAAGGTTGCGTTTCTCTGTTTAGTTCATCTGGTGTTTCATTGTAAGTTTGCTAGAGTTGAGGCCGAGGTTTTTTTTTTTTCTTTTCTTTTTTTGTATTCCTTCTTTTGTTCAGCAGAAGGCAACACAAAAGGCTTGTTTTCTGACTTTTTAGAGTTCATTTATGGCTTCTCCAGAATCGCTTCGTCTTTTATTCATACTCTTTACGTTATTCTAATCCTTATAAAGATATGATTGACACCACTTAACAGTGTTTTTAGCCCATTCTACGCATCTTTAATTTCCCTACACCCAATGTAAAATATTAAATGATACTTTTGTCTTCCTTGACATAATTACTCGTCTCTTCGACATTAAAAATAAATAAATAAATAAGCAGCATTGTGGATCAACACTTCGTTTCATGGCTTTTCTGAGTGATTCCTTGCTTGTCAATGTTATTTTTAGCCTCTTCGTAACCGCTAAACATTTTTATTGCCCTATTGAATTCTCCTTTCACGTTATTTTCTACTCTTACAATAATGTTCCAGGCTCGTTATTGTAAATATATAATTCTGACTAAACGAATAATATCACTTTATAATGTCACTCCCTATCCCTTAGCTCAGCGCGACGAGTATTGGTTATGGCTGTAGGAAACGTTGTATCGGCGGAGTGAGTCCAACGATATGGTTGGGAGCGAAGGAGGAATTTGCACTGAATCAAGGAATGACGCCTTCGCTGTATACATAATAAATATACACCACGCATGCTTTTTTAAATTGTTGATTACTTTTTCTCAATCATACATATCCTTCAAATTAACCTCGTTTCAACGCATACACTCGATTAAAGAGAATAATTATAACGATCACTCTCATCAGCACCGTTACCGACATCATCATTATCTTCATCTCTAACTCTGATTACCGCACAGGCAGAGTGAGGAACAATGTAAACAAACCAAGTAAAACATAACGGGTGTTGGTAAGTGGGTGGGAGGGTGTGGAGGCGGGAGATCAAGTGTTGGACGAACTTTAAAGCTTAATACCGAACTTCGTAATAAGACAGCTGCATCGGTAGTAACTCGTGTGTGTGTGTGTGTGTGTGTGTGTGTGTGTGTGTGTGTGAATCGTGATCTGGTAGCAACAGCAGCAAAGAGGCACAGTAAAGGGAAAGGGGCTAAAGGGGAAAGTAGAAGTATTTTTTATAGTAGTAGTAGTAGTAGTAGTAGTTGTTGGTGTTGGTTTTGCTGCTGTTGTTGTTAGTTATGTAGTAGTATTAGTATTAGTAGTAGTAGTAGTAGTAGTAGTAGTAGTAGTAGTAGTAGGTAGAAATAGAAGTAGCAGCAGTTGTTGGTGTTGGTCTTGCTGCTGTTGTTGTTAGTTCTGTAGTAGTAGTAGTAGTAGTAGTAGTAGTAGCAGAAGCAGTGGTGTGATAACGAGGAGCAGGGGCGTGGTAGTCAGGTCGTTTACTATTGCAATGGTAAAAAAAAAAAAAAAAAAAAAAAAAAAAATATGGTGGTGTAGTAAGGAGATAATTATGACTGGCTCTGGCGGTGGTGGCGAGTGATGGTGTGGTGATGTAACATTAAGCGTTGTTGGTGGCACTGCTTCCCTGGTGGTAGTGTCAGTTATTGGGGACAGTGTTTAGTGCTAACCCATGCCCTCGGAAATGAAACCAACAAAGGCACGACCTAAGTCTATATATACCAAACTGCGACCGGTACGCGCAGGCGGCGGTTTTGGGACGGAGCAACGGGATGACGTCACTTGGAGCCAAAAAAACGGCGGCGTGGGGTGTGAGGGAGGCCATGTTGAAGTGACTGATTTAAATTAGTATGCCTTTCCTCGTTTTCTCCAAATCCCTGTTTCTATATTCTCTAGTTTGGCTCCAAGCAGTGTCACGCATAAACCACGCCTCTGCCGTGTCTCCTCCCACAAACCTGCGCATGACTTGACTTGGTGTATATAGACTTAGGACACGACGGTCAATAAAAGCACAGAGGCAAACATAGACTAAATATAACACGGGAAAATAAAGATACGAACACTAGAAAAAAAAGAAAAATGCCCGCCATAGACAACACCGTTCAAGGAAAATAACAAGGCACGGTAAAATGATTATCAAGAAACACTTCTCCTTGTAGATACGTGTTTCAGAAAAAAAATATATACACGAGCTACTACGATTATAAATGTGTGTGCGTGTGTGTGTGTGTGTGTGTGAGAGAGAGAGAGAGAGAGAGAGAGAGAGAGAGAGAGAGAGAGAGAGAGAGAGAGAATTAGGAAGGCAGAAAAAGGAAAGGGAGTTGGGAGAGAAGGAAGGAAAGGATGAAGTAAGTAAGGAGGCCGAACAAAGAATAATAAGAGGAGGGAACTGGAGGAGGGGCAGCAGAGGGAGAGAGGGCGCAGCTTCCTCTCAAGAGTGGAGGGAGGAGGAAAGGCAAGAGGCACTCACCCCCTAGAGAGCTTCCGGAGGAGGAAGAGGAGACGGGGAGGAGAAGAGGAGAATGAGGAGGAAGAAGAGGAGAACGAGGAGGAGGAGGAGGAGGAGGAGGAGGAATTTGGAGGGAAGTGTGCCTAGTGACATTGCGAAATACACGAGAGAGAGAGAGAGAGAGAGAATCCTCCTCTCCCCACTCTTTTGTGAACATCCCCGCCACTAGCACCACCACCACCACTACTGTGACGTCACGTCTTTGTGTTCGGTGTTTTGTTTGGTTTCGTTGTGCTTTGTGTACTTTGTGTTTACGGGTTCAAGTGTTGTGTGCCGTGCATTGTGTGTTATGAGTTGTATTGTGTATTGAAGGCCGTGTTGGCAAATATTTGGTGCAAATTCATTATATATAATGATATCACAGCATCCATTATATCAGCACTATTAACTGCTAATAATAAGTTAAAAAAAAATATTGCACAATTTATCACACTGATTTAGCTGCCACATGCGTGTGTGTGTGTGTGTGTGTGAGTGCCACGTTCCGTCTCATCACACTCAGTGTCCCTCCGAGTCTCCTCTAAAACTTTCTTTTGGCAATGTGAACGTACAGTTTCTAATCCCCTTCTCAACACTATACTTACAAAAAAAAAGCTCCTGAGGCCCCCCCCCCCCCCCCCCCTCCAGAAACTGTATCCTCATAAGCAGCACTTGGCACTCACTACTACATATCAAGGGTTCCCTTGGCATTACTAATATTTAGTACATCCCTTTATGACCCATTCATCTCAACTTTCTTCTTGATAAAGCTCCATTTAGCATCCTCATTTCAGTCCTAACGCTCCGTGGCATTCCCACAATGGCTCCTTTCCTCCTTTGGCACAGGCACATCTTTCTTTCCAGCGCTCAGCAACCAGTGTTACCACTGGCAGTACTTGGCAGTCCTTAAATGGTTCCTTCCTTCCTTTACAAGCCCTTCCTGACACTCAGTGAACGCCCCTCATAAGATCTGCTACTTTCTTAGCATTCTTTGCTGGCACCAAATCCCCCTTGTGATTACCTTGACACCTTTAGGTACTCTTTAAAGAACTCTGCTACTCTTCTAAACTTCTGACTCTCTCTTGTCCTTCCCCTGGCAACAGACGAGGCCCACAGACGGATACAAGTCGATAGGCTATGAGTCACTACCAATAAGAGGCGTTAAAGAGGGGAGGGCAGACGCGTTCACTCTTACGCCCTCTCCAAAAGCCCCCAAACAGTTTTGGTTCAGCTTTGGAGAGTACAGAAACCCGTTCTTTACTTGTGTTATCATTCGCAATGATGCATTCGTAGTTACAACCTGGCAATCCTGGGGTGGAAGAAGG
The DNA here is from genome assembly GCF_024679095.1 of Eriocheir sinensis. Classification (NCBI taxonomy): domain Eukaryota; kingdom Metazoa; phylum Arthropoda; class Malacostraca; order Decapoda; family Varunidae; genus Eriocheir; species Eriocheir sinensis. The sequence continues at coordinate 9,596,051 of NC_066566.1, read as the reverse complement.
CAGCATAATCTTACAGCAATCGCAAACATTGCCCTGAGGTATCCGGGAAGTAACGAAAAAACACTTTACTCGTTCTCACGACACATAGCAGAATGTGGGCGGCGTTCATCTTTGCCAAAGCTTACAATATTGTCTAACATATCGGTAACTTGTCTGAAAAATGTATTTAATGGTAAGATAAACGGAAGGTATCAGTGTGGGTCGTTCAAGGTGGTGAGAGAGGTCATTCATGTTTACCAGTTCTTTAGGGCGGGATGCGAAGCCTGGCCCTTGTTTTGGTTTCCGGTGTCTGTCATTACAAGGTTCGTGCAAGGATGGCAGTTGTCTCTTCCTACGTGTCTGAATATTTTCTAGCGGTCTCAAGCAGGTTTCGCACGCATCCAAGACAGTTATACACAAAAAGAAAAAGACTCCATGAAGTATTTACAATGCTGCATTTTCCTCCCTTTGTTTGAGTGTTCCAATGCCCGTTATATCACTAAGCCCGTTCAAGGTGTTAGCCGAGGAGGGGTATTGATTCTTCCAAGGTTCCCAAACAGTTTGAAACTCCCCTTAGTAAGTTCGCAGAGTATTCTATTACACGTATTTCACTTCCTGTTTTTTAGTATGAAGGATTTTTGACGACTTGGAAACACATAGGTCGGTATTACAAGACACTTTCGCTTCTCACATCATCTATTTCTAAAGGCCAAAGAGGGGGTCAGTCGGGTTCTAATGAGCGTTTCTTGAGGTTCTCGGTACAGAAGAAGGGTCAAACTACCACCAGGGTCGTAAAACTACTCCTGGAAATGCCAAAACTCATACGAAAGCCTTGCCAAATATGTGTTCTTGGGCGGCGAAATGTCTTGTAATACGACCCATATTCCCCGAGAGGTAGACACGAACGAAAAGACCAAAGGCAGGAAAGATCACACACCAACGGACGCACCACTGATAAGTTATCTTTTTACTGCTCTTTTCCTCCTAATGTGAAATGTTTGAAGATGTCTAGGAGGCAATAAATGTACACGAGTCCTAAGAACGATACACACTGCCACGCAAGCAACACACAAGCACATGAACACGTCCGCAACAGACCTGCGTTTCACCGTCCGCCATAAAGTTCTAATGCGTTGGAAGCAGAAGCGGCCCCGTGCCTGCAACTATAAGGACACACGGATCCACTTTCAATGGGCACTGGGTTTGACGCGTTTCCCCGGCAAGAAAATTAATAGCTTTTGAAACGTTAAAAATACAAACGGTCTGGAGGCAAGTACACACGGATCCACCCCAAAATGGCACTGGTTTCCCTAGCTTCATCCTCCTAATGAAACGCTATAGCTAAGAACAGTGCCTTGAACCCACATCCGGACGCAAAGAAACAAGGGGGCAAAGACGCATCCGAGGCAGGCACTGTAGTTCCAGGCGGAAGAGGGGAACAGAGTAACTCCCAACGCGGCACAGTCCACCTCCACTTGCAGGGGTGACATCATCCCGCGTGACGTCACCTCCAACGGATGAGGCAAGGAGGAAGAGTCGATCCAGTCTCTCTCTCTTCTCTTCCCTTCCCTTCCCTTCCCTTCCCTTCTTTCCTCTTCTCTCCTCTCCTTCCATCGACCCCAAACACATGTTCCTTAGAAATGCATGCCCATAAACTTTATAAGGCACAGTCTAAGAATACATTACAAAGTATTTCCACTAATTCCTCCTCCTCCTCCTCTTCCTCTTCCTCTACTGACTTCAAATACAAATCAACTAATCCCACCCAGTAATTTCATCGCCCTGTAATTTACGAGGTTCACAAATCATCATCATTAACGTTATTTCCTCCTCCTACTCCTCCTCCTCCTCCTATTACTACTACTACTACTACTACTACTACTACTACTACTACTACTACTACCACAACTACTACTACTACTTCATCTCCGTCTCCTCTCCCCTAGAGTAACCAGTTCACCCTGCATCCCATTATTGCCCAACCATCTGATAACCTTTCACCCTTCACCCCATCGCCGCCTCACCTTTCCCCACACCCTCCCGCGCCTCACAACGGTCCTCGCTGAAGGAATCCTCGCATGTCCATTGTGGCCTTTATCATTTCATCTTGGTGGCTGACTGCATGATTTATTTTTTCTTGCCCTTACTGCGCCACTCGTGTTTCTCCTAATGTTCCACTGTACTGAGAAGAAGTCGAGTGCGTGGCTGAACTATCTACGTCCCGTCTGGCTGGCTGACTGCATGATTTATTTTTTCTTGCCCTTACTGCGCCACTCGTGTTTCTCCTAATGTTCCACTGTACTGAGAAGAAGTCGAGTGCGTGGCTGAACTATCTACGTTCCGTCTGGCTGGCTGACTCACTCTTGCCCAACCAGTAATTACTACCGAGGAGTTACATCAATAACACTCACACTAAAATTGATAAAGTCTAATACCACTACGTTTTGTCTGATTGTATTCCCGTTAGCATTTTAATTTTAATACAATTAGTGATGATGATGATATGAAAGTTAATGATAAATTATGTGATGATGATTCATTGGGGTATGCAGTCGTGGTGCCGCAGCTACAATGGTTATATGGATGATAATGATGATGATAATGACAATAATAATAATAATAAAAACAAGTATAACAATAATAATAATTTTATCATTACTATTATCATTATCAATAGTAGTAGTAGTAGTAGTAGTAGTAGTAGTAGTAGTAGTAGTAGTATGAACAACGATGATGATGATATATAATAATGATAATAATTCATGGATTATTATTATTTATGTTTTTACTATTATTATTACAATACTAATAATAACGAAGACATGGGTCACGGATATAATAAAATTCTTCAGCCATTCTATCGTCAACAAGAGGTCGAGCAGACGTGACTTCAATGTGCCATACAACAGGACAGGATGTGTTGTTAGCTGAGGACGCCCAGGTGTGACTCTTCAATGGTCACACGCAGGATCATTGAGTCATAGTTCACCTTTGACTTTCTTAACATGTTTTCTGTCTTTTTTCTTGCTGAAGGCTGCGTGGGCTGAATCCTGAGGTATCGATAAAAATAGTTTGTATTACCTTTACTTTACGTGTGTGTGTGTGTGTGTGTGTGTGTGTGTGTGTGTGTGTGTGTGTGTGTGTGTGTGTAGTATTTTCGCAACTTTTTTGTGTATATATAAGGGTAGGCTGTAGTATAAAAGTTTCGATTTCTATTGTATATCCCAAGCCAATGCAGCTTATGCGGGTTGTTGTTGTTGTTGTTGTTGTTGTTGTTGTTGTTGTTGTTGTTGTTGTTGTTGTTGTTGTTGTTGTTGTTGTTGTTGTTGTTGTTGTTTTCGCGACAGGTAATGGTTAATGTTTAAAATAATTTGAGAAGCTGCATGCTGAGGAAATATTTCGTAATTGTGAAGTGAATGTAGGTAAATGTTTACTATTGTTTTCTTTGTGTATGGAAACACCAGCGCGGCGGCGATGGCGACTCACTACTCTTGCCACACAGATTTTCCCTAGACAATAGTTGATGGCCACGCCCGGGCAAGAGGGCAGGAGGGTGAGGCTGAGGTGGAGGAGGAACAGGTACGTGAGGAGGAGCACGGGGAGGGGCAGGGGCAGGAACAGAATGCCGTTCATCCTGACAAGACAAATGTTACTTTTTTTTTCTGTCGAAGAAGGGAATGACGAATACAATAATTTTGCTGTCGTTTATTCTACTCATGATGATTTCTTACCTCTAGCAGCTTAACCCGGTAGCAGCGACGGGACAAATTTGTGGCTTTACCGTGTAGCTAACATCAACGGGCCACATTTTTTGCCCTGATAAAAAAAAATAGATGATGCATAGATTGATCACAAGAGCGTTGATATATATTATGAAGTGATTTGGGAGAGAGATGATTTTTTCTCATTAATTCGTTTAGAGGGGCCTTTAAGAAACATGATCCCAGCAGCTACCGGGTTAAGGCTTGTAACTAGATAAGGCGGGCAGAAAAAAGCGGGCGGTGGTAAGTTTAAGAAAAAAATATATCCTACATCGTTTGGGCCGCTCCACGGAGAACAAGTCAACGTGGCACGACGCAGATATTGACAGCCACCAGAGAGGAGACTCGTGGCTTATCACAGAAAGGTGCGGATTGATGGATCTGCTGTCTTATCCACACATCAACTGCCCCGCCCAGCTACCACCTAACACTCTCTCTCTCTCTCTCTCTCTCTCTCTCTCTCTCTCTCTCTCTCTCTCTCTCTCTCTCTCTCTCTCTCTCTCTCTCTCTCTCTCTCTCTGCCCCATCCTTTTGGCTGTAAATATGTCAATAAACATTTCAAATCAAATCAAATTAAATCTCTCTCTCTCTCTCTCTCTCTCTCTCTCTCTCTCTCTCTCTCTCTCTCTCTCTCTCTCTCTCATAAACATAGAGAGAGAGAAGAAGACAACTTTCCTATACAACACCACTCCACACAGTTGTCCTTCCACCATCCACCTTACCCCTCCTCCCCACCCTGCCAACACTCCACCGGCCAGTTCTCCCTCCCACACACCACCACCACATCCCAAAAGTTGTCTCTCAGCATAATGCACCTCCCACCGCTCCTTAATTCCTCACCTACACCCCCACCCACATGTACTTGGAGGCTTAGCAAAACATCTCCAACATCTTTTACAGTTTCGTCACATCCCAACACTCCCACCCACATGTACTTGGAGGCTTAGCAAAACATCTCCAACATCTTTTACAGTTTCGTCACATCCCAACACTCCCACCCACATGTACTTGGAGGCTTAGCAAAACATCTCCAACATCTTTTACAGTTTCGTCACATCCCAACACTCCAACCCACATGTACTTGGAGGCTTAACAAAACATCTCCAACATCTTTTACAGTTTCATCACATCCCAACACTCCCACCCACATGTACTTGGAGGCTTAACAAAACATATCCAACATCTTTTACAGTTTCGTCACATCCCAATACAGACTTACACCTTCCACAAACAATTATCCTCCACCCATATTTCAACTGGAAACTTCATATCTCATCTCTTACTAAATCAGATTCCTCGAGGCTGGGCGTTCTGTACCGTCTCCGCCAGTTCTTCTCCCCTGCACAGTTGCTGTCCATATACAGGGGCCTTGTCCGCCCTCGTATGGAGTATGCATCTCATGTGTGGGGGGGCTCCACTCACACAGCTCTTCTGGACAGAGTGGAGGCTAAGGCTCTTCGTCTCATCAGCTCTCCTCCTCATACTGATAGTCTTCTACCTCTTAAATTCCGCCGCAATGTTGCCTCTCTTTCTATCTTCTATCGATATTTCCACGCTGACTACTCTTCTGAACTTGCTAACTGCATGCCTCCCCCCTTCCCGCGGCCCCGCTGCACTCGACTTTCTACTCATGCTCATCCCTATACTGTCCAAACCCCTTATGCAAGAGTTAACCAGCATCTTCACTCTTTCATCCCTCACGCTGGTAAACTCTGGAACAATCTTCCTTCATCTGTATTTCCTCCTGCCTACGACTTGAACTCTTTCAAGAGGAGGGTATCAGGACATCTCTCCTCCCGTATCTGATCTTGCTTTCGGCCACCTCTTTTGTTTCTTTTTTAGGAGCAGCGAGTAGCGAGCTTTTTTTTATTATTGTTTTCTTTTTTTGTGTGCCCTTGAGCTGCCTCCTTTGTTGTAAAAAAAAATAATAATAATAACCTTCACCATATTCTACCTTCATGTTCATTCTGGTATGCCCTGCCTTACCCTATCAACAATACCACCTCATCCACTAAAGACTATATACATAACCAAAAGCACATTCTATATACTCTTTTGTTCATTCTGGTATACTAAATTAACCACCACATGCCCTGCCTTACCCTATCAACAATACCACCTCATCCACTAAAAACTATATACATAACCACTAAAAACTATATACATAACCAAAACCACATTCTACCCATATGTTCGTTCTGGTATATCAAACTTTCCAACCGAGGCGCTGTTTTCCCCTACCAACAATACCACCTCATCCACTAAAAACTATATACATAACCAAAAGCACATTCTATATACTCTTTTGTTCATTCTGGTATACTAAACTGTTCAACCAATGCCCTGCTTTTCCCTACCAACAATACCAATCATCCGCTACCACACATACATAGCCTAAAGCACATTCTCTACCCATATGTTCATTCTGGTACATTAATTAGGTTAGGTTAGGTTAGGTTAGGTTAAACTGTCCAACCGGTGCTCTGCTTTTCCCTACCAACAATACCAATCATCCGCTACCACACATACATAGCTTAAAGCACATTCTCTACCCATATGTTCATTCTGGTACATTAATTAGGTCAGGTTAGGTTAGGTTAGGTTAAACTGTCCAACCGGTGCCTTGCTTTCCCCTACCAACAATATCAATCATCCACTACCATACATACATACTAAAAGCAACAATATCAATCATCTTCTCTACCCATATGTTCATTCTGGTGGTGTTAAACTGTCCAACCGGTGCCCTGCTTTCTCTACCAACAATACCACTTCATCACCACCCCATATACATAGTCTAAGCACATTCTCACTCCATGTGTTCAGGTTAGGTTAGGTTAGGTTAAACTGTCCAACCGGTGCCTTGCTTTCCCCTACCAACAATATCAATCATCCACTACCATACATACGTAACCTACACTACTTTCTACCCACGAGTTCATTCTGATCCAACCCATGCCCTAACCCCCCCTCCCCCCACATCGATCCCGCCTCATCCACTACCACCTCTTACTTATGCATACCCAGCCAGTCCTCGCGCGTCATCCATGAACATTGCCGGCCTAACTGTTGACTCTCTCAAATGTGCATCCCAATAGTCTTACCACCTCAGTTATTGTTGTTGCCACTATTATCCTTACCGTCGATAACGCCTCATCCACCACGACCTCTCACTTATGCATACCAGCTAGTCCTCGCACGCCATCCATGAACATTGCCGGCCTAACTGTTGTCTCTCCCACATGTACATCCCAATAGCCTTACCACCTCCGTTATTGTTGTTGCCACTATTATCCTTACCGTCGATAACGCCTCATCCACTACGACCTCTCACTTATGCATACCAGCCAGTCCTCGCACGCCATCCATGAACATTGCCGGCCTAACTGTTTTCTCTCCCACATGTACATCCCAATAGTCTTACCACCTCCGTTATTGTTGTTGCCACTAATATCGCCTTTAACCCGGTAGCAGCGACGGGCCAAATTTGTGGCTTTACCGTGTACCAGCGACGGGCCAAATTTTTGCCATGATATATACCCCCCAAAATAGATGATGCATAAACTGATCACAAATGCGTTGATATGTATTATGAAATGGTTTGTGTGTGATGATTTTTTTCTCATTTTTCTAACTTAGAGGGACCTTTAAGATACATGATCCCAGGTTAAGCGTCGTATTAGTGTTTATGTTACGTGTTAGATTTTTCTCATTTTTCTAACTTAGAGGGACCTTTAAGATACATGATCCCCGCAGCTACCGGGTTAAGTGTCGTATTAGTGTTTATGTGGCTAGTTTGCCATTTTAATTCCCTTTTTGGCACGGAGTTAGCTAGACGTGTTAGATTTTCAGAGTTAAGTCGACACATTATAAACTCAGTCGTAAAAAGTGATATAAAAAATCAACTAACCACGCCTTAAAAAACGGGTCAAAAGAAGATCGAGATGTGTTAGATTTTCAGAGTTAAGTCAACACGTTACAAACTCAGTCGTAAAAAGTGATATAAAAAATCAACTAACCACGCCTTAAAAAACGGGTCAAAAGATCTACACGTGTTAGATTTTCAGAGTTAAGTCAACACATTATAAACTCAGTCGTAAAAAGTGATATAAAAAATCAACTAACCACGCCTTAAAAAACGGGTCAAAAGAAGATCTACACGTGTTAGATTTTCAGAGTTAAGTCGTTAAATTAAAAACTCACGTAAAAAGTGATATAAAAAATCAACTAACCACGCCTTAAAAAACGGGTCAAAAGAAGATCTACACGTGTTAGATTTTCAGAGTTAAGTCGATAAATTAAAAACTCACGTAAAAAGTTATATAAAAAAATCAACTAACCACGCCTTAAAAAACGGGTCAAAACAAGATCTACACGTGTTAGATTTTCAGAGTTCAGTCGATAAATTAAAAACTAACGTAAAAAGTGATATAAAAAATCAACTAACCACGCCTTCAAAAACGGGTCAAAACAAGATATCAGTCACGTTATTGATGATGAACACTAATACGACGTTTAAAAAATCAGGTGTATAATATTAAGTAGACCCTAATCACCCCAGAACTCCTTATGAAACTGTTGTCCCAAGCAGATGTTCACCCCAATCACTCTAACACATGGGATAGAATTGTTGCCGTCCTTGCTACATATACACCTTTGTCAGGACTAGAATTGTTGCTGTTCTTGAAACATATACACCTTTATCAGGACTAGAATTGTTGCTGTCCTAACCACATCCACACCGTTATCAAACCAAGGGGCCACTTCGACAGTCCAGCATAGTCAACGTAAGCGCCCAAACCAAACTATATTCTCTACAATGATCCGTTATTTCTACTCGGTACCAGATATTAAAGAAATTTCCTGTGTGGATTCCTAAAATTTCATACTTTTTATATCAACACCAAACACTTTACAAGGAATTTTCGTCGTATGTTGTGTTTGGTTGGGGAGCTTACAGACTTGTTACACTTGACTGTAAAATTGACCCTAGAATTGTTGCTGCCCTCACCACATCTAAACCTCTATCACCCCATCCAGCCTCCCCCACGCAGTCAGCCCTCCCGCATCCCAAACTACAATAGCCTCCATCCCTCCCGTACACTCCCTGTCCCACTGCCCCTTCAAGCCACATTCCACCCATTACCCCATCCATTCATACCACACCCCCGTGAAAAGTGCCGCCTCCCCCCTCCCTTTCCCTCCTCCAACACCTACCACACCCACATTCCATTCATTGGTCACTGCATACCACGGGACCCCACGCCACCTGTTGTTCCTTTCTCCAGATTCCAGCCACCCATCCCAACCACACCACATGAGAAAGAAAGAACCACAACATTCAATCGCCTACTCCACCCGTATCACAGCACACCAAGAACATCCCATCCCACTCATAGTCACATCGCAGCACATCAAAACAATCCCATCCCAATCATAATCACACCACAGCACATCAAAACAATCCCATCCCACTCATAATCACACCACAGCACATCAAGACAATCCCATCCCACTCATAATCACACCACAGCACATCAAAACAATCCCATCCCAATCATAATCACACCACAGCACATCAAAACAATCCCATCCCAATCATAATCACACCACAGCACATCAAAAGAATCCCATCCCAATCATAATCACACCACAGCACATCAAGACAATCCCATCCCAATCATAATCACACCACAGCACATCAACGTCACGTCACCCTCACGTAGACAACCGCCAGCACATCCCCGAGAACAATGGCAACTCAGTAACGCGGCGAGACAACGCGAAAAAAGGAAGGAAGACTACGGCCGTAAGACTATTTGCGTAACATTATCATCCTACCATCTTTACCTCCTCCTCCTCCTCCTCCTCCTCTTCTTTCTTCCTGCTTCTACTATATATACTCGCTACCTCAGCATCCACTAACGATTACACTTTTCTTCTTCTTCTTCTTCTTATCATCTTCCTCTTCCTCTTCCTCCTCCTCCCTCCTCCCTCCTCCTCCTTCTTCTTCTTCTTCTTCTTCTTCTCATCATCATCTTCCTCTTCCTCCTCATTATTATTATTATTATTATTATTATTATTATTATTATTATTATTATTATTATTATTATTATTTATCTTTTCTTTTTCTTTTTTCTTTTTCTTCTTCTCCTTTTCCTCCTCCTCCACACACCACATCCTCCTCCGCTTGCTCCACTCTCCTCCCCGTCACAATTTCGGAAAACACTTATACATCCCAGTCATCCTCGTCCTTGTCCTTGCGTCACATAATTAAATCCACATTCTTACGTACCCAGACTTGCTTCACCCACACCCCTTCCCCCTTCACATGTTGCGCCGACTAAACGAAACTTTCCAACTTTTCCCCCGTCACTGCCTTCGCCCCCACCACGTCACGCCTGTTATACATCCCCCAACCTTACAATCAAGCCTCTTCCAAGGTCACACACACACACACACAACGCTACCTACGTAAAACTTTTCAAATCTTCTTTTAACACCGTGCATAAAACCATCCCGCGTCATCATATATTAGGATTTTCTCCCACTCCCTTACCCCATCCTATATCATCACCCATTCCATTTTCCCAAACCCCAAACTCTCCCACCTCACAAACCCCAAACACCCCCTACCCAACCCTATATCATCACACATTCCATTTTCCCAACCCCAAACTCTCCCATCTCACAAACCCCAAACACCCCCTACCCAACCCTATATCATCACCCATTCCATTTTCCCAAACCCCAAATTCTTCTATATCATCACAAATTCCATTTTCCCAACCCCAAACTCTCCCATCTCACAAACCCCAAACACCCCCTACCCAACCCTATATCATCACACATTCCATTTTCCCAACCCCAAACTCTCCCATCTCACAAACCCCAAACACCCCCTACCCAACCCTATATCATCACACATTCCATTTTCCCAAACCCCAAACTCTCCCCATCTCACAAACCCCAAACACCCCCTACCCAACCCTATATCATCACACATTCCATTTTCCCAAACCCAAAACTCTCCCACCTCACAAACCCCAAACACTCCCTACCCCACTTTCTAACCCACTACACTAGGTTTCTCTCTCCCATTTCCTTACCACGCCTTTTCCCCAACACATTCCACTTCCCCAACCCCCAAAACTCTCCCACCTCACAAACCCCAAACACCCCCTACCCCACTTTCTAACCCACTACTCTAGGTTTCTCTCCCCCACCTCCTTCCCACGCCTTTTTCCCAACACATTCCATTTACCCCAAACTCCCCCACACCCCACACGTTATCTCATACATCCCACTTCCTCACCCAAAAGCGCCCAATCCCTTCTCCTCCCCCGCCTCTCTCCCTCTATCCCCAGCAACGTCCTCCCGCATCCCTACGCACAACACTGCACCCCCCTCGCTCCCACCCCCTGAGGCACTACCAGCTGAGCCAACACAACCACGTGGTCGAAAGGAACCTGTTTTGTTACTTTTTGTTTTGAGTAATATTCTCTCCCAGGATGAGTTCTCTCTCTCTCTCTCTCTCTCTCTCTCTCTCTCTCTCTCTCTCTCTCTCTCTCTCTCTCTCTCTCTCTCTCTCTCTCTCTCTCTCTCTCTCTCTCTCTCTCTCTCTCTCTCTCTCTCTCTCTCTCTCTCTCTCTCTCTCTCTCTCTCTCTCTCTCTCTCTCTCTCTCTGATGATAATTCACTGCCACCTTCTTCTCAGATATCCAATTTCATTACTTCCTTACTGGGGTTTAAAAGGTTTCAAAACTTTGCCTTTTTTTGGTACGCATGTTTACTTTTAACTTGTGTATCATCCGGATAACAACAGCTAGGAATCTCTCTCTCTCTCTCTCTCTCTCTCTCTCTCTCTCTCTCTCTCTCTCTCTCTCTCTCTCTCTCTCTCTCGTGACGTCACCCTTTGTGTTGACTATAAGGATTCTGGGATTAGGGACAAAACAAAATTTGGAACACGGTTTGTTTGTGTGGTCTGTTTTTTATGATTTTTTTAATGAAGATCTCTCTCTCTCTCTCTCTCTCTCTCTCTCTCTCTCTCTCTCTCTCTCTCTCTCTCTCTCTCTGCACGGTGAATACAAACACAGTGACGTCACCGCTATTAATGTAACCCAATAACCTTGACTGGACACTATATTACTGTACAGCGAACTGCAGTGACATACGTAATTAGACGAGAGAGAGAGAGAGAGAGAGAGAGAGAGAAAGCGCCCCACTGCCGACAGAAGTTGATTCACTGCCAACATATACAAAACATAATGTACACACACACACACACACACACACACACACACACACACACAGATAGGTGGATAGATAGAGGCCGGGTCGGGGACTGAGTGCATGTGTCCCTTGCATAATTCGGCCACCAACAAAAAACAGATCGAGTGTGTGTGTGTGAGTGTGTGTGTGTGTGTGTGTGTGTGTGTGTGTGTGTGTGTGTGTGTGTCCCCTACGTTTTTCTCCACTAAACTATAAGACTTTAGCATGCTCGCGTGTTGCCTGTTTCTCCCATATCAAGGTATCCAATTTGAAAGGTACGAATGTGTGTGTGTGTGTGTGTGTGTGTGTGTGTGTGTGTGTGTGTGTGTGTGTGTGTGTGTGTGTGTATACCAAGTGCGTAGCTCTTTCCACACCACACCCTTGGAACCCACAAAACTTCTTCATATTTGGCAAAACACACACACACACACACACACACACACACACACACACACACACACACACACACACACACCTTGTAAGGCTTGTTGCTGCTTGGGTTCGAACACTCAAAAAAAAATATATATAAGCACCGTGTGTTCACCTTCAGAATTTGTTTAATGTTTTGGTTGGTGGAGGATTACGTGCTGAGGGGAGTGTGTGTGAGTGCAGGCGTGGGCGTGAATGCCATTGGAGGTGTGACGATGTATAACAAGGCGTGTGTGTGTGTGTGTGTGTGTGTGTGTGTGTGTGTGTGTGTGTGTGTGTGTGTGTGTGTGTGTGTGTGTGTGTGTGTTTGCAGCAAAAAGCGTTTATTTTACGTCACTTGCATTACAATAAATCGAGCATAACATTTCGGTATACCTTGAATTTAACGATGAATGGACAAATTGGATGAATATCTCAAACACTAACTTTAATGACCATCACTTTTGCGGGTTCCCTGAGTCCTGTGTGTGTGTGTCTGTGTGTGTCCAGGGTCTGCAAGTAAAACGTCAAGGTGAGCTGAAATGTGGTAGGAGTTTCATGGGATGTGGCTGGAAAAATGCATAGGCAGTGGTGTGGCTAAGGTGTGTGGCGCCGTGTGGTGTAGCAGATGCTTAGTGTAGTGTCGATAACAGATGCTTATGGTAGTTTAGTAGGTCGCGTGATGTCAGGGCACAGGTGTAAGTATACGTGTAGGAATGTGCGGGCAAGTTATGTGGTGCGGTGTGGTGCAAGAGTTAGTAGTGTAGTGTGGTGATGGGGTGCAGCCTGGTCTGTTGTGTTGTGTGGTGTGGTGTGCAGCAGGTGGCGGGGTGACAAGGTGGCAGGTAAGAAAAGGTGAAGGTAGTGGAGGACAGGAAGACAATGAAACATGCAACTCTCGTACAGCCGTCCAGCCTTGTTTTTTGTTCATCTTTTTGGTTCTCGTATTTCTTTCGTCCTATATTATTGTAAATTGTATATACATATTTTTCGAGATTTAAATTTTCCTATTAAATATAACAAACCAATAAATATGTGTTATTATTCTGCAACACTGTCAATAGGATAAAAATATATAAGCGATTTGGAAGCTTTCTATTTTGAAAATAAATTCTGTTAAAATGCATGTCTTATTTACACTCAAACGTTTGATGTAAATATGTGTGTGTGTGTGTGTGTGTGTGTGTGTGTGTGTGTGTGTGTGTGTGTGTGTGTGTGTGTGTGTGTGTGTGTGTGTGTGTGTGTAAACAAACATATACAATATACTGCTTATAATTTTTTTATGTATACCGTGCACAATATATAAGTTACGTTATGCATGCGGGTTTTGTTAAAAAATATAGTTCATTCCAAAACTGTCTGAAACACAAATATTTGCTGACATCACTACTCCCCTTTTAATTAAGAAAATCCACGAATAAGTGTGTGTGTGTGTGTGTGTGTGTGTGTGTGTGTGTGTGTGTGTGTGTGTGTGTGTGTGTGTGTGCGCGCCGTCAGCATAAAATTTATCCAGTTCTCCTTCACATTATATTCAAGTATTGTTTTCTATATTGGAAGATAATTGTCTTGATGGCCGGTATTAGGATAATCTGTGGCGGCGGGTGAGCTGAAGCGGCGGGGAGGTGATCATCTTGCCGATTAGTGGTGTAGGTTGAGGCGCCTTTGGTTCGATCAAATGATGGAGGTGATGCTCGCCAAATCGTACGCACCTTTCCAATTATAACTTATCAGGTAAACACTACTATGAAAAACTGAGTTGTGGTAATAAAACAAACTACTGTCAATGTGTAGAATGCTTGTCCCACTTCTCTCTGATTCTAGGTCGATTATTTATGCCACACTTCAGTTTTACAGGGCAGTTTGTTGTCACGAGTCTAATAATCAGGCATATATGCTAACCATGGTTCTCCTATATTTAAGTTTAAAACATACTTTATTTTATCTTTCTCTTGGAATTTTCCGTCTCCTAAACGACTACATGATCGTAAAAAGTCTAATTAACCTGAATCGAATATATCGAAAGGTGATTCCTGAAGGTATCTCGCATTACCTTGTAAAACGTCTGTGTTTACTCGGATCCAAGAAAACTAGAGATACACAACTTCCCGGAGACTCAGCACAGGCGAATGATAAACATTCTACAGTAGGCTACAGTAGTCTGCGCGTTGGATGATTATTTGACTTTACTATTACAATCTCTGCCCTCAGTCTGGTAGTGGTAAAAAGTATAATCGTGAAACAATCCCAATCGAGATGTAAACCATGTTGGTAGTTATTTTTCATAACACTAATAAGAATAATAGTATTTGAGGTATCATTGTTACTACCATCATATAAATATTCTCATCCCCATTCATGTACATAAACTGTATTCAGTATAAAGGGCAGATACGTGGAGACTTGAGGCAGTGTGTGTGTGTGTGTGTGTTTTCAGGGGGGATCCAAGAGAGGGAACGAGGGGAAGAGGTGACGACTGTTTGTTTATATGTTTGCTGGTGTGTTTGTGTTTGCCAGGTTGCCAGTAGTGGGGAAGAGCCTTAATTTGTTGGTAAGCGAGCTACTGAAAACAAATACGGGCATACGAAAGCTTTACATGATTTTTTTTCGTTAAATTTAGTTACGTGCTCTCTTCTCTTCTCTCCTCTCCTTTCCTTTGCTCTTCTCTTCTCTTCTCTTCTCTTCTCTTCTCTTCTCTTCTCTCCTTTCCTCCCCTTTCCTTTCCTTTCCTCTCCTCTCCTTTCCTCTCCTCTCCTCTCTCTCTCTCTCTCTCGGCACCTCGGCCATCACGGGACACTCCTTCCCTCGCGGCAGTCAATCGCCACACAGGTCACAGTCCGATCATTACTTACACCGAAGCCTTTACGGTCGTGTCACCCCTTATACAGCGATATTAATATTGGATGAGACGCGGCTAATTATAAGAAAAAATTATCGCCACCAAATAACAACAGTAGCAGCCATCGTGTAAAAACAAAACAACAAATACTACTACTACTAATAATAATAATAATAATAATAATAACAATAATAATAATAGGCTAGGTTAGGTTAGGTTAGGTTAAACTGTCAAACCGGTGCCCTGCTTTCCCCTACCAACAATACCAACCATCCACTGCCACACATACGTAACCTACAATATTTTCTACCTATGATGATGATAATAATAATAATAATAATAATAATAATAATAATAATAATAATAATAATAATAATAATAATAATAATAATAATAATAATAATAATAATAATAATAATAATAATAATAATAGGCTGATGCGTGTTCTGAAGAAATAAAGGTTAAGACTATTACCATTAGCACAAAAAAAATGGTATAGCCTTGGGATATTAGTCACACCACCCATTAATATACGAGCCCACCAACCTATTATTACACTCCCTTCTCCCTCATTATATAGGCGGGTATAGATGCAGGCAGCCACACAATAGCCTGTCTATAGTCTTTATTAATGGTTCCTCTTGGCAGCCAGTGAGTGAGTTTCTGAATATGAATGCTGTGTGACCTTTTCCTGATATAGAAAAACATAACAAAACTGAGAAGGTGAAAAGCCGCCTCCTCCTTCTCCTTCTCCTCCTCCTCCTCCCCATCGTAGGAGAAAACGCCGCCTCCTCCTTCTCCTTCTCCTCCCCATCGCAGAAAAAAAATCATGGATATTTATATGGCCAAAATAATGGGCAAACCGTAAATGGCAGCTAAGTTTTCATCAAAATATCTAAAAGGTAAACATTTGTGATAATAATAGATAATACTGATAAGAGGATATAGATAGAGAAATATGAATAGGTAGAGAGCTTCTTAACCCCTTGACTGCAGATTTCCTACCAGAAGACATCACCAAGCTACAGGAATGGAACAAAAAGTGGCTGCTACAATTCA
This sequence comes from Eriocheir sinensis, assembly GCF_024679095.1. NCBI lineage: Eukaryota > Metazoa > Arthropoda > Malacostraca > Decapoda > Varunidae > Eriocheir > Eriocheir sinensis. Next base: position 9,579,738 of record NC_066566.1, on the reverse strand, counting down.
ATGAAGAAAAATGTAAAGTCCTGCACCTTGGGAGGGGATATCCAGCATACCAATACCACATGGGAAACACTCCACTATCCACCACAGAGGCAGAGAAAGACCTGGGAGTATGTGTTTCCAGGCTACCAGTGAAGGCCAAATCCGTGCCAATCGCAGCAGACGGGTTAATCATGCAGGTCAACGTTCAAAAGAGGAGTATTTGTTTTAAAAACCTTGGAAAAGCTAAATACTTGCAATAAACCAGCATAATAAAACCAGCAAGCAACATGAGAACAATAAGCACAAAACCAAGGACATGATGAGTATTTGTGGTTATGTGATAATGATGATGAGATTAATATCAAGGAAACTCACACAAAGTCGTGGAAAAGATTACACGTTTGTGGTAAGTAATAATAGTAATAACAGAAGGAAATGATGGAAACTCACACAAAGTCATGGAAAAGATTACACGTTTGTGGTAAGTATTAATAGCAATAAAAGAAGGAAATGATGGAAATTCACACAAATTCACGGACGAGATAAACGTCCATGCGCCAATCGTGATGATGATGTGCATAGCAGTGACGTTATTCTTAAAAATGTTAGAAAACTACAACTAACACAAAACATCTTGGTATAATAGTCAGTACATACATCCACCACCGGTCAACTCACACTAAAACCAAGACCACGACCGAGTCCAGGCCCTTCACGCACCACAGCCCGCAACACTCACCTGCAACACAAAAACAAAGAGAGAGGTTAATTAGTGTGTTCGTCAAAAGTATGCCAAGAGGCGAGGCGCGCTGAGACGTGGAGGAATATAATAAGAACTTGCCGCTGAACTTTCTACACCACGCCACGCCACTAAACGCTTACTTTATTTCATCTATCTCTATACGTAAAGTTTGGAAAGATAACCAAAACACATAGACTCAGATCATCACGTTATAAGAACTTGCCGCTTAATTTTCTACACCACGCCGAGCCCCGCCACGCAACATCACCAAACGCTTACATTATTTCATCTATTTGTATATGTAGAGTTTGGAAAGATAACCAAAACACATAGACTCAGATCATCACGTTATAAGAACTTGCCGCTTAATTTTCTACACCACGCCGAGCCCCGCCACGCAACATCACCAAACGCTTACATTATTTCATCTATCTGTATATGTAAAGTTTGGAAAGATAACCAAAACACATAGATTCAGATCATCACGCTACACAAATAAGGGGATTTGGCCTTAACCCTAAAATAAATGAATGATCTCTTTTAGCCCCTTGACTGCGGGTTTCCTACCAGAAGACCTCACCAAGCTACAGGAATGCATCAAAAAGTGTCTGCTACAACTCAGTGAAGAAAAATGTAAAGTTCTGTGCCTTGGGAGGGGATATCCAGCACACCAATACCACTTGGGAAACACTCCACTATCCACCACAGAGGCAGATAAAGACCTGGGACTATGAGCCGATTTCACAGTCCAACACAGTGTCTTCGTAACAGCCCGAACCAAACTATAGAATCCCATACAATCCAAAATGGTGAGGTCTTCGATGCCACACTAAATACACAAGACATTTCCTGTATAGTTTCATCAAATTTGTGAACTTAAATATAAACACCAGACACTATACATGGAAATTTCGAAGCTTCTGGTATTGGTTTGGGAGCTTACTAACCCATCATGGGGAACTGTGAAACTGGCCCTATGTGTTACCAGGATACCAGTGAAGGGTAAATCCGTGACAATCGCAGCGGACGGGTTAAGAACACTAATAGTACTGCCGTGATTAGTGTATACAACCAGGGATATCCAGAAAGGCACGCAGACAGGAACGCATGAAGACAATATCGAAATGAATATATAAACAGACATTGAACAGAACAAGTGAACTCCATTGCCATTCCTCTTCGGATTCTTTACAGGAGCAACAACTAGCGGGCTTTTTTTTTTTTTATTATTGTTTCCTTTTTTGTGTGCCCTTGTGTTGTCTCCTTTGCTGTAAAAAAAAAAATAATAATAATAATAATAAATAAATAAAAAAGTGCACCGTTAAACCCTGCCCCCGCGCCTCTCATCCCTGTACCTCGATCCGCCCTGCCACATCCATTCATTGCATACCCCTTCCTTCCCTGCCTCGAGTTCCCTCCCGCTCTGTCCTTCATCTGTCACGCCCATAGGTTGGTATTGTCAGATGCTCCCACCCCTCACACCAACTATTTCCAAAGGCCAAAAAGGAGGTTAATCGAGTTCTTATGAGTGTTCTTTTAGGTTCACGGTACAGAAGAAGGCTCAGACTACCACCAGGGTCATAAAAGTACCCCTGGAAATGCACTAAACTCCCATGAAAGACTTGTAAATTACGTGTTCTTGGGCGCAGAAATGTTTAAAAATAGGGCGTCCCTCACCTCCTTCCCTCCACCTCTCTCCTCTTATCCTATCCAGCTATCATGTCATCCTACCTTGCCTCCCTCAACCACCCCTCCCCTCATCCTAGCCTGCTCATCACTTCACCCTGCCTTTTATCCTTTACCTTTCATCTCTTCTCCCCTCCTTCCCTCCACCTTTCTCCTCTTATCCTATCCTGCTATCATGCCATCCCACCTTGCTTCCCTCCACCACCCCTCCCCTCATCCTAACCTGATCATCACTTCACCCTGCCTTTTATCCCTAAGTTTTCACCTCTTCTCACCTCTCATCCCACCTTTCTCCTCTTATCCTATCCAGCTATCATGCCATCCCACCTTGTTTCCCTCCACCACCCCTCCCCTCATCCTAATCTGATCATCACTTCACCCTGCCTTTTATCCCTAAGTTTTCACCTCTTCTCACCTCTCATCCTGGTCCTGAAATCAATGTTCTGGTCCGCCCCGCACCTCATTACTCGGTCCCCTCTCTCCCTTCATCCCGGCACCCCCTAATTACTACTGCTAACCCATTACCCCGCCACACCTCTCCCACGCCTCCTGTCACGTGATATGATTAACGTTAGATAATAAACCTATGCATTACGACGCAGGGCACAGGAAGTACCAGACAGCTTGGTATGCGAAATCTTCAACACGCGCTGATGGGGAGGCGTAACAATGAGCTTACACAGCGGTACATGAGCGCTGTGTCTGGTGCAGGCGAGATATTTAAAGAACGCGCTGACGTTTCACGCTGCAAGTATGAAGTGCAGGGCAGCTACATCTGATGCTTGGCAGGATGCGACATATTTGGAACTAGGATATCTTTGTTTGTACAGATTTGTAATGTATGTGATAATAATGATCAGATTAATATTAAGGAAACTCACACAAAGTCATGGAAAAGATTACACGTTTGTGGTAAGTAATAATAGTAATAAAAGAAGGAAATGATGGAAATTCACACAAATTCACGGACGAGATAAACGATATTTTCAGGTCACACATCACAGCGCCAGGAAGACTGTCAGAGGCTAAGGCAACTTTAGATAAATTTAACTTAATAACGTGGCTGTAAATGCATGTTAAGTAAAAGCAGCGTTTCTAGTAGCTGGTGTCGACTCTACAGGACAAAGTGATGGGTCTGACTATAGTACAGCGGGTTATATATAGACTTCCACCCCCTCCCCCCTTCCGCCCACCTGCTCCACACTTGATCACTTCCTCCGTCACGTTCCTCAGATCACGCTCTCACGAGTTAATTCTGGCTCCCACACGAAGATATTCTTGACACACCTTTCCACGCCCGACATGCACAACACGCCCATGTCAGAACGATGGATGGAGAAAAAAAAAAAAAAAAAAAAAAAAAAAAAAACCGCACCCCGTTAAAATAAAACGAACGAGTATAACAAAACACCCTCTTAAGATATTTCTTCACCCAGTTAAAATGAATCATATACAACGATGGATTAAGAGCCTAACAAAACAACAACAGTTGATTTTCACGTATTCACGAACTAGAAATGCGCAGGTGCCACATCCATCAAAATTCCCGCTGTGTTGGTGGACAGACGGAATGAAACGGACTAATCAGTAACCCAAAGCTGAGCCTTGACCTTATAGGACGCAGGGTGATTTTCAGGGAAATTTTTTGGGAAAAAAAGATGCGTCTTACAAGCTGTTAAATACGGTAGTACATCAAAGCACCACACACCGCACTTACTCCACGTGTCTTGCCGCAAACGTCTCTTTCGACAAATATACATTAGCATCAGCACATCGTGGGCCCGTGGAACACAGCGTGGTGTCTGTGGCAAACCTCACGCTAACCCAGAAACCCCAAGGCGGCGGCGCTGGGCACACACACACACACACACACACACACAAAAAAAAAAAAAAAAAAAAAAAAAAATATCACGACTTTGAGCCGTCACCATGGTAGCTGTTTAGGCCTTGTGCTTAGAAAAAAAAAAGTTGTTTATTTACTTATTTGTTGATTGCCTATCTATTCCTGACTCCTTCCGGTAACGTATGAATGGTAGGTAATAATAGGTAATTTGCCATCTGTTACTTTCTTTTAAACAACTGACCATTGTCGGTGTACAATGCACAGGGAGGAAAAAAATAAATCTTTAAAAATGCCAAACACTACAATGGGTCAAGGCGTTTAGCGTCTTAAAGGAACAATTTATGCAGCCTTGCGTGAGTAGTCTCATATTTTACTGCGAGGGGTTGGCTTGCCTTATAATTTACGCTTAAGACACTTTTTTACCCTTTAATAATCGGGAGTTACAAGAAAACGCCGCCCACCCTCCCGCCCTCCGACAGCTGTCATTACGCAGGACCCGCCTCGCCCCGCCCTCACACGCCGTCGCACCGCCCCCGCCTACGCCCAGCGCCACCCAGATATTAATAGCCGGCCAGCCGAACAGCCCGCCAGCCAGCCTCTGGACCAGCTGCAACAGTTGCCAGGCACGCCGCGTTCTCTATGATAGGGCTGACGCGGCGCGGCTCCCCCTTCACCATATCATCCTTCCTTGCCCCATCCACACACGGTCTCGCTCCTCTCCCTTTTGTATGATCACTCCATCCCTAGGCATCTTCTCGTATACCATCCTCTTCTACATCTCCCCACGCGTACCGATCTCTACACCGCCCTCAAAAGTGTACCATCCGTGTGTAGCAGTACATTTCTCTACACCATCATGACCACGCTATCCATTGTAGGTATAAGTAGCATTCTTCCCAACCCTCTCTTATATACCACTGACGTTCCCTCCTTTTAAAGTCCATTCTTCTCCAACTTATTTCAGTGCTGCTCACACCACTGGCAGGGAAAAGGAAGGAGGGGCAAGAGGAAGAGAGGCACTATTTCAATTTTAAATTTCTCTTTCCTTCTTCATTTCCAACTCCCTAGCCTGCCCCACCTGTCTAAATTCCTCCGGATGAGGAAGGGAGGGAGAGGAACGGAAGAAGGGGAGTGGAGGAAGGAAGGGAGTGGGGGAAGAGGGGCAGAAGACTAGGGGGGAGGCGCTTCCCCCTAACTCACCCCCCTACTCCCGTTCTGAACTGAAATACTTGTCACCGCTGCAGCCAAGAGACCGTCGCTTCCTGGACACCACCTGGCTCATGGGACGCGCCATTCATAATGCTCACACACACACACACACACACACACACACACACACACACACACACACACTCACCGGAATCTCTATATCGGGAATGAGGTTCATTTGCTTCTCGATGCACATTTTCTCGGTCGTCGGAGCGAAGTTGTTGACGCGCGTGCGAGGTGTTTTGGTGCAACTTCCGCTTCGAGTACCGGGGGCTGCTAGCGCCGCCTTGATGTTGTGAGCATCGCGTCTTCGTCTCGGGCATGACGAAGCCGACGACAGGGTCGGAGGCGGGGGAGGGGTTGGTATGGTGCTGCTACAAGTGCTGCTGGAGCTAGTGGTGCTGGGGAGGGTGCTGGGGCTATGCTTCTCCAGGGCTTGATTAATCCGCGCAAGGCCCTCGTAGATGGCCCGCACCGAGGGGCTCCGCTCACGTTCCAGCTGCTGCCCTCCGCCACGACCCTCGCTGCTCGTGGGACTCAGCGCACGAGTCTTCTCCGACCTGCTCATGACGCCGTTGGTGTTACTGTAACCGTTGCTCCTGTTGTTATTGTTGTTATAGTTCTTGGAGTTGTAGTTGTTGTAATTGGTACTGCTGTTGCTGGCAAGGCTGCTGGTGGTGCTGGCTCGTGCAGCACTGGAGTACTTGGAGTAGAGTTCCTTGGTGTAGTCCTTGACTGGGGTGGTCCTGCAGCTAGGCAGATCACAACTGTACGTGCGGCCGTACTTGCTGCGCCGCTCAAGTGACGCATAGGACGACGAGGTGTCCAGTACGCGGTCAGCACTCTTACGGTCTATGAGGTAATCCTTCTTCCTGCGGTTGTTGCGTCGCTCAAGGGTGGCGTAACCCGTGATGAAGGATGAAACCGGCGGCTGGCTGTGGGTGGGGGTCGCTTCGTCACCCCGGCCTCGCGCGGTGCTTTCCGGGGTGTCCTGCCTACTCCCTTGTCTGCTGGAGGGGTCCGCAGAACTGCTTACCCTGGAGTACTTGTTTTCAGACTCTCCATCACGGTCGCTTGAGTGGCGGCCCCCGTAAGCAGTCTGCTCCGGCTTAGAGGCCGAGACGAAGCTGGTGCTTGAGGAAGTCCTGTTGTAAGGACTGCCGCCGTACGATGACCTGGCCGCCGCCTTGGCCGATGAAGCAGAGCTGAGGCTGGAGAATGAAGAGGATGAGGTGGAGTGGAGGAGGTCAGTACCCGAGCTGCCGCGTCGGGAGGAGTAGCCTTGGTCGGAAGTGAGTCCCCGCCCTGACGACAGGCGTTCTTGGCTGCCCCGAGCACGTTCTTGCTCCTGGCTGCCGCTCCGCCGCTGCCCACCCGACGTATACGTGGGGGAAGAGTATTTGCGCGCCGTGTATGACATCTCGTGGGCGGCGGGGGCGGCCACGCGGTCCAGGCCGGTAGTGGTGTGGGCGCCTGAGTAGCGGGAGAACCGGCTAGTCTTGCTGCTGCCGGCGCCAGGCATACCCGAGCCCAACTCGCCTCGCATGAACCTTGAAGAGTAGGACTTATCCATGGCGCGTGTTGTGCGTGGTGAGGGTCGACGAGAGGGTCGAATCGAGTGTCTTGTCAGCGAGCGAGAGGCGAGGGAATATTGACTAAACAACCATGGGTCACGCCACACCGCCTGACCTGGTCACACTAATTCACACGCTGCACACATCAGTTATTTTCCAAAATACAGAACTGTTGCTTCGCCACCTGGGAACCCGCTGAACCCGATACATAAGCCCCACCCCACCACGTCCCCCAGCAGGTCAGGTCAGCGCCTCAGCTCCACACAACCTGATTGGTAGGTCCTGCATGTGATGTGACGTGAAGGGACCAACACAACACAACACTCGCCACGCTAAAACAAGTGACGTCCGTCCGTCGCATGCCTCAGGTACACAATTCATCCACAAAACACACCTATAACTTCCATGCCCGCGTTCCTCCCTGTCCGTCTGACCGTCCATAAGTCAGTCCGTCCAGCACACTTTCACATAACCACGCCGGTGAAGCGACAAACATCACCAAACAGTCGACGACAAACACAACAAACCGCAACACCGTCACGAGCACCTCACCGTCACGACACAAACAACACAATGCACGTCACCGCCACACCGTCACGTCCCCACACAGTAGCACACCGTCACATCCCAGCACACAGAGCACCTCCACACAGTACCCACGAGAATACCTCCACCACCGCCGCCACGAGGCACCAATGAACCCCTTTCAGGAAGCAGCGGCAGGTGAGGGCGGGGGAGCGACAGTGGTGAGCGCGTCGGGGCAGGGGCGGCACTGTGGGCGGCACCGGGGCAAGGGGGCGGCGGAGGCGGGGCAGCGGGGCCACGAGGGGAGCGTCGCGCCTCCCCGCCACCATGCACTGACACCACCTCGCCTGCCACCACCATCCTGCTCCCTCACCACCATGCACATTCCACCACCACCTCCGACGCCGACGCCGCTGCCACCACCACTACCGATCTTCCTTCCATACGCCCAGGATACGCCTACACCACCACCACCATACCCACCCACCACGCTGCCACCACGCATACTACAACATACATCATCATCATCATTCGGCTCCCCCACGACCATAACCATTGACCATCATTTCCTTCTCCCTCCCCCCCTCTCTCCTCCTTCCCCCTTTACTCTCACGAAGCTACGGAGAATGCTAATGAGCGGTAGGGCGCATGATCTGGACCAGGACACAAAGCAGCGGCAGGATTAGAAAGTACAGGTGTGGAAGTGACTGAAGCTTACAGGTGTTTGACATGAGTTTTGACAATCACTAAGGAGCAGATGGGTAAAGCGAATCTACGTGTTTATAGAAAGTACAGGTGCGGAAGTGACCGAGGCTTACAGGTGTCTGACATGAGTTTTGACAATCACTAAGGAGCAGATGGGTAAAGCGAATATGCGTGTTTATAGGACTGACAGGTGACCGATGGCATCATAGAAGTAAGTGCCGTGTACAGACAAGTGTGTGTTGAGAGGAGGGACAGGTGTGTGACGCAAATTTATAAGGCGGTGCAGAAAGAGGAGTGTGATCATATGAGTCTATGGCAGCGAATAAAGATGACTGTGTGGGAAGCTCATTAGTTTATCAATACATCAATCTGCTCCTCTGCCCCTACCCCGACACCTCCCCTCCTCAGTCCCTTCGTTTAGACTTCAACCCTTCTCCTTTTACCTCTCCCACCCGAACCGTCCCCTCACTCTTCCTTCTCTTTTGGTCACCCTCGTCCTCCGGCAGTATGTCCCCTACAATCTTTTCTCTTCTATTCCATTTTTTCTTCTCCTACAGTCTTTCCTCTCATCCTATCTCTTCCCCTACAATCTTTACTCTTCTATTCCATTTTTTCCTTTCCTACAGTCTTTCCTCTCATCCTATCTCTTCCCCTACAATCTTTACTCTTCTATTCCATTTTTTCCTTTCCTACAGTCTTTCCTCTTGCCCTATCTCTTCTGCCCGCCAATATATCTCACTACCCTCTCTCCTGTTGTACTTGCCCTCCCCTACCCCCTATCCTTCCTACTGCTCACTCCCCTACCTTGCTTAACCCCCTCCCCTTTCTTTCCTCCCTCCCTGTACTCACTTCTTTTTTCAGCGTGGTGGCCCTGCGTGGCACCATACCTAGGGCACCACAGGCACTTCCGAATACCTGAGGGGCCTGTTTATACGGCTACTACCACGAGGCAATGTTATGTGGATGGAGGAGGTGAAAGAGGAAAGGGGAAAGGGGTGAGAGAGAGAGAGAGAGAGAGAGAGAGAGAGAGAGAGAGAGAGAGAGAGAGAGAGAGAGATACAGACACTGTTATGTGGTTGGAGGTGTAGATAGAGGATGAGGGACATGTGAGAGAGAGAGAGAGAGAGAGAGAGAGAGAGAGAGAGAGAGAGAGAGAGAGAGAGAGAGAGAGGAGAGAGAGAGAGAGAGAGAACAGACAATGTTATGTGGATGGAGGAGGAGAAAGAGGAAGAGTGAGAGAGAGAGAGAGAGAGAGAGAGAGAGAGAGAGAGAGAGAGAGAGAGAGAGAGAGAGAGAGAGAGAGAGAGAGAGAACCAGACAATGTTATGTGGATGGAGGAGGAGAAAGAAGAGAGAGAGAGAGAGAGAGAACCAGACAATGTTATGTGGATGGAGGAGGAGAAAGAGGAAAGGTGAGAGAGAGAGAGAGAGAGAGAGAGAGAGAGAGACAATGTTATGTGGATGGAGGAGGAGAAAGAGGAAGAGGGAAAGGTGAGAGAGAGAGAGAGAGAGAGAGAGAGAATGGGACTGTAAAAGGAAAGACGACGATCAGGAGAGTGCCAGCTTTTAGCAAGAAATTAAAGTAATGAAAGGCAGTCCTCTGAGGGCAAGGGAAGTACAGCCTCGTGGTATGGAGGAAATGACTGACGGTATGCAGAGGAAAGACATGTATGGGTGGGGCGGGAGGAGCAAAAAGCCATAGGGGCGAAAGAGGAAGGAAGGGAGGTATCGGGTTATATTAAAGATAGTTGATGGTCGCGAGAAAATAGAAGCAAAAGAAGGAAGGAAGGGAAAGACCAAAAATCAAAGGCACTTGGACAAAGACATGAGATTATAGAAAGAGAAGTGCCCCAAGTGTCAGACCATGGAGAGCCAATGGGAGAGAGAAGGGTGCCAAGGGTGCCAAGCTTAGGAGGGTACGATGGCGAGACAAAATAAAAAGAGGAGGAGGAGGAGGAGGAGGAAGAACAAACATGGAGGCGGAGAAGAAAAAGAAGAAAAGAAGGAAGACGAGGAGGCGGCGGCGGAAATGGAGGAGAGGAAGAGAAGGAGAGAGATAAATAGAATAAGAGAAAATAAGTAAGAGGAGGAGAAAAAAGAAAAAACGTGGAGGAGAAAAGAAAAAAAGAAGAAAAGAAAGAAGACGAGGAGGCGGCAGAATGGAGGAGAGGAAGAGAAGGAAAGAAAGAGAAATAGAGGAAGAGAAAATAAGTAAGAGGAGGAGGAGGAGAAAGAAAAAACGTGGAGGAGGAGAAGAAAAAGAAGAAAAGAAGGAAGACGAGGAGGCGGCAGCGGAAATGGAGGAGAGGAAGAGAAGGAGAAATAAAGAGTAAGAAAAAATAAGTGAGACTGGAAAAAAAGAGAAATACGAGTCACATGGCCACAGAGAAGGGAAAAGAGGAGGTGGTGGTGGCGGTGGAGGAGGGAGGTGGAGGAGTAGATAGAGGAGCTATATCTGGCCGTGAAGGAGTGGGTGTGAGGTGGAGCACGTCAGGAAGGGAGTCAAGGCTGGCGACGAGGCAAGCTTAATGACGTGCAAGGCTCAGTGATGGGTGATAAAAGCTGTAGCCCCGCACCCAACGTTTAGACTGGATACATATTTGCTCCGAGGCTTATTCAATCATGTAGGTATATTTGTGAGTGTATACTTAGTTCTCTCTCTCTCTCTCTCTCTCTCTCTCTCTCTCTCTCTCTCTCTCTCTCTCTCTCTCTCTCTCTCTCTCACACACACACACACACACCTAAATACAAGGGGAGTAAAGATGTCAAGGAAAGCCCAAGATATAGACAACCAAAATAAAACATTACTACAAAAAAATATCCTCTTATAAAAACTTGTATAATGCCAAAATATAGAAGCGCAAATACTGAATATCACTTTTTCAAGCCACTGATATAAATGCTTGTTTCCCATATGCAGTGCTTTAATGAACAAGTATGAGGTGCCAAAGCGGGAGCCACGAGACCGCTGCCAGTTCGCGCGGGGAAAATTCATCCAAATGCTTACTTTGTCTTCCTTCCTTGCTTCTTCATTTACAGTCTTCCTTCCTTGCTTTTTCCTTTACTGATTTCCGTCCTTGCTTCTTCCTTTACTGTATGTTACGACTCAGTAAATTGTGGGATGTATTTAGCACCAGCTACTGCTACTAATTATTCGTTAATAATTTACGATTGTTATAATTGTTAGATTTAATAATAACAAAGCTGAGTTTATACAGGGTGGGGCAAATCAAATGCCCGAGTTTTGAAAGGCGCGAGCAACGGCTGTAGTGATGATGGTAAGATGTGTGTGGTCTCGTTGCGACCAACAAACACCGCCGTTTTCAGAAGCAGCCATGCCTTGGTCGGGAGAACATCGCGGCTTTGCAGTGCGCACGTTTCTCGAAAATGGCCGTTCTGTCGTCGCCACTCAGCGCTCCTTCCGCCTGCACTTCAACATTCCACGTCATGGTCCCATCCCTGATGGCAAGGCAATCAGGCGTTGGATTGAAGCATTGGAAGAAACTGGTTCCACAAGAAGACCTAGGGGTAATGGAAGACCAAAAACGGTAAGAACGCCAGAAAATGTGGCCTTAGTTAAAGCAGCTGTGGAACAGTCACCAACACGCTCTGCCCGGAAGCATTCACTTGCATTGGCCATATCTAACCGATCTTTCAGGCGGATATTGCGTTACGATTTATCGTTCCATCCATACAAAATAATGATTGTTCAAGAATTGAAGCCTACTGACTTTGAAAATCGCAGGAATTGCTGCCAGGAAATGTTGAACCGCATCCCCTAACCGTCAACTTTTTTCAGCAGTGACGAGGCCCACTTCCACCTTTCTGGAAACGTGAATAAGCAAAATTATCGCTATTGGGCTGAAAACAACCCAAGAGAACTTCACCAGAGACCGCTCCATGCCCCTAAAGTTACTGTTTGGTGTGCAGTTTCCAAATTTGGGGTAATTGGGCCTTATTTCTTTGAGGAGGATGGAAGATCTGTCACCATCAACTCTGAACGTTATCTTGCGATGTTGGAAGACTTTTTTGAACCGAAATTGGAAGAATTAAGTGAGGAAACAAATTTGGAGACATCTGGTTCCAACAAGATGGAGCAACAGCCCACACTGCTCAAGTTGTAATGGTCAAATTGCGACAGATGTTCCCAGCACGCCTGGTCTCTCGGAGGGTGATGTCAGTGGCCCCACGCTCACCTGATTTGAGCATTTGCGACTTCTTCCTGTGGGGATATCTGAAGGAGAAAGTGTTCAGAAGTCGGCCACACAATTTGGAAGAACTGAAGATGCGAATTCGGGAGGAAATAGCGGCAATACCACTTGAGATGTGCCGAAGAGCAGCAGAAAACTTCAGACATCGCCTTCAACAGTGCATCGCTACAGATGGCCACCATCTTCCTGATGCCATCTTCAAAAAGTGATCACACAAACGGCATTGTATACTGATTCGAATAAAACAAAAAATAATTCTGTAAGTATTGTTTTACTTTTCCTAATAGCCTATCAAAACTCGGGCATTTGATTTGCCCCACCCTGTACTTTAACTTTGAAATTAATCTCTCTCTCTCTCTCTCTCTCTCTCTCTCTCTCTCTCTCTCTCTCTCTCTCTCTCTCTCTCTCTCTCTCATGGCTATCACACTTGAGACTGTCGGACACACGCGATATATGTCAAGAGGAGGTCCGCCACCAGTGCCCACGTCACCAATGGTCCCCCGTCGCCCTGCCGCCAGTACCGTCACCAGCCCTTGCACCAGTCTCCACCGCCAACCCACCGACTCCACCAAAACCCGGCCGCCAGCGTCCCCACAAAGACGCCTAATACCAATACCCCGTCGTTGCCCCGTCACCATTACCTCGGCAACAATGACCTGTCAGCCTCTGTCATTCCGCTAAGAACCCGTCACCATGTCTTTTTTTTCCCCCAACAGTGCCGGTAACCTGCCATCCCAACCAACCATCAGTAGTTCCCTTATCAGCCCAGTCAGTACCCCCTCGCTATACCTTCGACTCCTTTCCTTTGGCCCCTCTGTCAGTCCCGCAAGTGCCCCACCACCTTGTCTTCCATCTATAGAGCAGAACCACCACCACCACCACAAGAGCCCTACCGATCCCCATCTTCAGTTCTGTCACCCCGTCACGCTATACTCCAAGAGCGGTATTACGAGATACTTTCGCCTCTCACATCAGCTATTTCTAAAGGTCGAAGAAGGGGTCAGTCGAGTTGTAATGTGTGTTTCTTTAGGTTCACGGTACAGAGGAAGGGTCAAAATAGCAACAGGGTCATAAAACTACTCCTGGAAATGCCAATAGCTCCTACGAAAGCCTTGTCAAATATGTGTTCTTCGGCGGCGAAATGTCTTGTAATACGACCCCAAGTAGAGATGGGGCGTCTTATACATATTTCGCCCAAGAACATATTTGACAAAAAAACATTCAGGAATGATTTGACCCTTCTTCTGTACCATGAACCTAAGGAAACACATATTTGACAAGGCTTTCGTAGGAGTTGTGGGCATTTCCAGGAGTAGTTTTATGACCCTGGTGTTAGTTTGACCCTTCTTCTGTACCATGAACCTAAGGAAACACACATTTGACAAGGCTTTCGTAGGAGTTATAGGCATTTCCAGGAGTAGTTTTATGACCCTGGTGTTAGTGTGACCCTTCCTCTGTACCGTGAACCTAAGGCAACACACATTTGACAAGGCTTTCGTAGGAGTTGTGGGCATTTCCAGGAGTAGTTTTATGACCCTGGTGTTAGTTTGACCCTTCTTCTGTACCATGAACCTAAGGAAACACTCATTAGAACTCGACTGACCCCCTCTTTAACCTTTAGAAATTGTTAATGTGAGACGCGATATTGTCTTATAATGCCAACCATAGTATTTCGCCCAGTCACTCAAACTCAACAGATCCCTGAGTTACATTTAGAAATTGTTGTTTAGAAATTGTTCTTTATAAATTGTTAATGTGAGACGCGATATTGTCTTATAATATCAACCTATTTCGCCCAGTCACTCAAACTCAACAGATCCCTGAATTACATCCTGCACCTCAATGTCATTCCCCCGTCCCTCCACTCAACTTTTTTTTCTTTAACTTCCACTGCCTCTCCGGTTACTACTGCACTCACTTCCTCAACCACGCCTCCTTGCAGTTACCTTAATCTCCATCTTCTTCACCTTAATACCATCTCCATCACCCTTTAAACCGTCCGCTGCGATTGCCACGGATTTCGCCTTCACTGGTAGCCTGGTAACATAGAGTCCCAGGTTTATCTCTGCCTCTGTGGTGGATAATGGAGTGTTTCCCATGTGGTATCGGTGTGCTGGATATCCCCTCCCAAGGTGCAGGACTTTACATTTTTCTTCATTGAATTGTAGAAGCCACTTTTTTTATCCACTCCTGTAGCTTGGTGATGTCTTCTGGTAGGAAATCCGCAGCCAAGGGGTTAAATCACCTCATGCAACCACACACCGATCCTCTACCTCCAATAAGATCGTTGTCCTAAAGGCATGGCGTACGCTTTCTGCCCTTTGTAAATAGTTATTAGCCCGGTAGCAGCGACGGGCCAAATTTGTGCCATGATTTAAACCCCCCAAAATAGATGATACATAAACTGATCACAAATGCTTCGATATATATCATGAAATGGTTTGTGTGAGTGGTGATTTTTTCTCACTTTTCTCGCTTAGAGGGACCATTAAGAAACAGGATCCCCGCTGCTACCAGGTTAGAATATACTTCAGTCACGCGTAAAACCTAATTCACCAGCAACCGTCGTTAATGCCACTCCACCACCACTAAGGTAATCTAATTAGACTCCTGTCACACCTCTCTCCCAGCACAGTACACAATTACATCGTCATCTTAGCCGCCGACATCACGACCTTCACGCAACATATACACTGTGCCCCTCCATGCACCATCTCCCTCCCCACCTTCACGCGCCATCACCACCACCTCCGCGAGTCACGAGTCCCTTCACCAGGTCACTCACCGTCACACCGAGAAAATACTTATATTTCCTCCACTCGTTATTCACTGTTCCACCACCTTCACTCCCCACCCCCACACACACACACCACAACCATTTACTGTTTCAACACATCCACCACCACCAACATTTAATCCTCCACCACCTCTTATAACATCCAGGGCTCATATTCTTAAACATTTGGGGGCTTCTTGCAGTACTGTCAAACGCTTTCATACCTAACATCAACTACTTCCAAAGCCCGAAAAGGAGATCAATCGGGTTCTAATGAGTGTTTTCTTATCTTCACGGTACAGAAGAAGGGTCAAACTACCACCAGGGTCATAAAACTACCCATGGAAATGTACACAACTCCTAGAAAAGCCGGACGAAATGTTTAAAAATATGACCCTTAACACACACACATATTATAAGGCTTTCACAGAGGTCTTGGCCATTTCCCTAGGCAGTTTTGCAAGCCTTGTGATACTTTGAGGTATTTGCACCGTGAATGTGAAAAACGCTCAAGAGAAACCAACTAATCTCCTCTATGACCCACCCCTCCCCATTATCCCTCTAAACCACAAAACAACAACACCTTCCCACCCTTCCCCGTCACATCCCCACCCCTCCCCATTCCCCCTCAAAACCCCAAAACAACAACACCTTCCCACACTTTCCCGTCACATCCCCACGCCTCCCCATTCCCTTCAAAGCCGCAAAACAACGACGCCTTCCCATCCTTCCCCGTCATAACCCCACCCCTCCCTATTCCCCCTCAAAACCCCAAAACAACGCCTTCCCACCCTTCCCCGTCACATCCCCACCCCTCCCCATTCCCCCTCAAAACCCCAAAACAACAACGCCTTCCCACCCTTCCCCGTCACATCCCCACCCCTCCCTGCTCCCCGCAAACCCCAAAACAGCAAAGCCTTCCCACCTCTCCCCGTCATAACCCCACTCCTTCCCACTTCGCCCGACCCTGCCCAGCTACTATTACCCGACACCATGAGCAAAATGACAGCAAGGTAGCGACATGTTGACCGGGATCAATATATAGTTAATTAAATCTTGTGACCACCGGAGAGAGAGAGCGTGCAATGAAAATGGAAGGACGGGAGGAAGAGGACGGAGGAGAGGAAGGAGAAAAAGAGGGAGGAAATGAGGGAAAACTACTAGGGAGAGACAAGTGTGCGTGCAGAGGGAGGGAAGGGTGGGAGAGAGGAAGGCAGGAGAGATAAAAAAATAAAAAAATAAAATAAAAGGGAGGGAAGAGGAAGACTTGAGGGGAAAAAAGATGAGGTTCAGGTGGAGGAGGAGGAGAAAGGGGAGGAGGAGGAGGAGGAGGAGCCACATCTGGTTCTTATCCGTCAACATCCTCCCGTGTGTGTGTGTGTGTGTGTGTGTGTGTGTGTGTGTGTGTGTGTGTGTGTGTGTGTGTGTGTGTGTGTGTTCCATTCCTTCCTTCCCATACGAGTCACGTCACCCCACGTCAGTTCAGGCTGTTCCACACACACACACACACACACACACACACACACACACACACACACACACACATACACACACACCTTCCTGTCACGTGGGCGAGGGGAAGGAAAAGAAAGAGAATGCAAAATATGTGTATGGAGAGAAGAAAAGAAGGGAAAGGAAAGAAAATGGGAGGAAACGAGAGAAAACGAGGAGAGATGAAAGTAAAAAGAGGAGAAAGGGAGAGAAAGGGGTTTGAGAAGATATCAAAGAAAGAAGAATAAGGAGGAGAAAGAGGAAGACGGACAAGTATTCAAGAGGGAAAAGAGGTAGAGAGAGACGATTTGAAAATGAAGATAAAGAAATTGTAAAGGAAAGAAGAGCTATAAGATGATGGCATGAGGTAAGGCTGCGTTTACATAGAGCTATACTATACTATACATAGAGCTATACTATACTATACCTCTTTCTCCTCCTTATTCTTCTTTCTTTGATATCTTCTCAAACCCCTTTCTCTCCCTTTCTCCTCTTTTTACCCGTATACTATACGGGTATACGGGCACGTTTTCAGGGGGCACGCGTATAGCTGGAATCGAACAAAGGGAATTCCATATACCGCGCTACATAGGAGGGCACTATACGAAATGCCGTATAGCTGCGTATAGTATAGTATAGCGAGAATCGAACATGTTCGATTTTCGTGCACCGTATACCGCCAGATAACCATCGTGCTTAGTTGTGGCAGGCTGTATTTTTTCCAAGGTAAGTTAATAAATACATAGATTATTGAGATGATCGATCAGGTTCTGAAATGTGGTGTGGAACTCCCCCAACTCAGGTCTCATTTGGAAGTGCTGTCGTACCCATGTTTTTCTTTTCTTCCCATGTCTCTCCTCAGCCTCCATCAGTAAAAAGAGAGCCACATCTTCGTCTGAAGAATCCATGTTGACGGCATTCGACTGGAAGTATAGTGTACGTGTGCAGCCCTATGTAACCCGCCGTGTCCGTATAGAGTATAGCGTATAGCGTATACCGAATAGCGAATATCGTATACCGTATACCGTATAGTTCTATGTAAACGCAGCCTAAGAGCGTCAATGAAGGTGGGAAGGGAGATAAGGGGAGGACCGAAAGAGAAGATAAGGAGAGGAGGGGAAGGAAAGGGAGAGAGTGGGAGAGTGTGGTACTGGTTGAGGGAGGGAGGTATAAAAAGGAGGGTGCGTGGTGGTAAATTATGAGAATATACACCGGAATGAGGACGAAAGAACGGAGATAAAAATGATAAAAGAAAATGGGAAACAAGAAAACCACGCGACGTAGATAAGGAGGAAGAAGAAGAAGAAGAAGAAGAAGAAGAAGAAGAAGAAGAAGAAGAAGGAGGAGGAGGAGGAGGAGGAGGTATACAAGTTAATTAAAATACTGGAGCAGGTAATTGGTAAGTACGTGAGAGAGAGATACAAGTTAATTAAAATACTGGAGCAGGTAATTGGTAAGTACGTGAGAGAGAGAGAGAGAGAGAGGGGTATACAAGTTAATTAAAATACTGGAGCAGGTAATGGGTAAGTACGTGAGAGAGAGAGGTATACAAGTTAATTAAAATACTGGAGCAGGTAATGGGTAAGTTAATTAAAATACTGGAGCAGGTAATGGGTAGAGAGAGAGAGAAGATAAAAGAAACGTAATAAGTAATAATAATAATAATATGGAGGAAGGATCGAGAGAAAAAGAGAATATTAGGAAGAAAATTGATCCAGGGAAGTTAACAAAATCATCTCCAAAATGTGGTTAGGGTGGTGCGTCATCTCCCAATCTTCTTCCTCCTTCTCCTCTTCCTCCTCCTCTTCTTCTTCATTTTCTTCTTCCTCTCCTTTTTCTTTCTTCTTTTTCTTTTCTTCTTCCATCATCTTCTTCTTCTTCATTTTCTTCTTCCTCTCCTTTTTCTTTTTTTTCTTCTTTCTTCCGTCTTTTTATTTTGCTCTTCTTTCGTTTTCTTCTTCTTCCTCTTCATTTTCTTCTTCCCTCTTCCATCATCTTTTTCCTCTTCTTTTTCTTCTTCTTCTTCCTCTCCTTTTTCTTTTTTTTCTTTCTTCCGTCTTTTTATTTTCCTTTTCTTTCGTTTTCTTCTTCATTTTCTTCTTCCCTTTTCCATTATCTTTTTCCTCTTCTTTTTCTTCTTCTTCTTCTTCTTTCTCTTCATTTTCTTCTTCCCTCTCCCATCATCTTCTTCTTCTTCTTCTTCTTCTTCTTCTTCTTCTTCTCCTCCCATTCATTATTATCCTTCATTTTTTCTTATTTTCGTCTTTAAAAAATTACCTTCGTTTTCCCTCTCCCTCCTCTGCCTTTGTTTCTCCCTTCTCTCACTCCATTTTCTCTCCTTCCACCTCCTTTTTCTCTCCCTGCAACCCATCCGCTCCCCTTCCCCTCACTTGTTTATCCCCTTACCCCCTTCCTCATCCTATTCCCTCCTTCTTGCGTCACCTCTCCCCTGCTATGACACCCCCCTCCCCCTCCTCGTCCCTATCTCATGTTATAAATGCGTTGGCCCAGGAACACAAACATTACGCTCGGTATTATAAGACACACTCGCTTCCCCTATCACCTATTTCTAAAGGTCAAAGAGGGGGTCAGTCGGGTTCTAATGAGTGTTTCTACAGGTTCATGGTACAGAGGAAGGGTCACACTACCACCAGGCTCATAGAACTACTCCTGGAAATGCCCACAACTCCTACGAAAGCCTTGTCAAATTAGTGTTCTTGGGCGATGAAATGTCTTAATACACGGCCCTACGCCTCCTCCTCCTCCAGGTGGGCACACGTGTCAGCCCATGGGATTAGCTAGTTAGTGAGAGAGAGAAAGAAAGATTAAATAACCCCATAAAGTGTAGAGAAAATAATATATAATGCACACTTATTTGCGTGGCGAACGGTAAGCGAGCTGGCATTAGAGGGAGGAGGGAGGAAGAAGGGTGATGGAGGAAATAGGGGAGAGGGAAAGATCAAAAAGGGGAAGGGGGAAGGATTACAGGGGAAGGGGGGAGGGGAGAGGAAGATCAAAGCCAGAGAGAATGAAGGAAGCGAGGGGATGGAGGGGGGGAGGGGGGAGGGACTGAGAAAGGGGAGGGAGAACCGATGTAATGGAGGAGGGGGGGAGACGGAACTGAGAAGGGGAGGGAAGATATGGAGAGAGGGGAGGGAGAACCGGAGATAATGGGGAATGGAGGGAGGGAGGGGGGGAATGAACTGAGAAAGGGGAGGGAAGGTATGGAGAGAGGGGAGGGAAGGTATGGGGAGAGGGGAGGGAGAAGTAGTGAGGAAAATGAAGCTAAATAACGACCATCACTCACCTTAATTAGTACAGGTAACCTTTATCTCCCCCACCCCTCCCCTCTCTTTTCTCTCCTCCCTTTCCCTCTCAGTCATTTCCTCCATTCCCCTCCCTCACCTGCCCTAACACTCTCTCTCTCTCTCTCTCTCTCTCTCTCTCTCTCTCTCTCTCTCTCTCTCTCTCTCTCTCTCTCTCTCTCTCTCTCTCTCTCTCTCTCTCTCTCTCTCTCTCTTCCCTTCGGCACAATGCAAATGTTATCTCCATCAGACAGTGGCGGTGGAGAATGATGGGGAAGGAAGGGAATGGTGGGGAAAATGGTAGTGGGGGGAATGGTAGGGAAAAGAGTAGCAATGGTTGGGGATGCTAGGGTTGGGGATGCTGGGGGTGGGGAGCTAGGCGGTGGGGAGTGTCTCATCCTGTCACCACCCCACATCCACCCAAACCCTTAATTCCTTTCATCCCTCAATCATATCAGTTTTCCCGGTGTAAGTTGTGTCCCATTCTTGCTAAACCGCTACTTGGTATATTTTCTTCCCATTTTCTTCTCCATATTTCTCCCTCCTTTTTGCTTTACTTGTTTTCCCATACTTTATTTTTCTTCTGCCTTTTTTCTTTTCTTATTTTTTATTATCCTTCATTCTACCTTATCTTCCCTGTTATTCCGATTCTCCCTCTACCTTCCCTTCCCTACTCTTCCTTTCCATTCCATCCTTCTACCTTCCCTTCCCTGTTCTTCCTGTCCTTTCCTTTCCTTCCTTCTACCTTATCATCCCTGTTCTTCCTTCCCTCTACCTTCTCTTCCCTGTTCTACCTGTCCTCTCATTTCCTTCCCTGTTCTTCCTGTCCTTTCCTTTCCTTCCCTCTACCTTCCCTTCCCTGTTCTTCCTGTCCTTTCCTTTCCTTCCCTCTACCTTCCCTTCCCTGTTCTTCCTGTCCTCTCCTTTCCTTCCCTCTACCTTCCCTTCCCTGTTCTTCCTGTCCTTTCCTTCCCTCTACCTTCCCTTCCCTGTTCTTCCTTTTCATTCCGTCCATACTACGTCCCCTTCCCTGTCATTCCTGTCCTGTCCTTCCCTCTACCTTCCCTTCCCTGTTCTTCCTGTCCTCTCCTTTCCTTCCCTCTACCTTCCCTTCCCTGTTCTTCCTGTCCTGTCCTTTCCTTCCCTCTACCTTCCCTTCCCTGTTCTTCCTGTCCTTTCCTTCCCTCTACCTTCCCTTCCCTGTTCTTCCTCTCCTTTCCTTCCCTCTACCTTCCCTTCCTGTTCTTTTCCCTTCCCTGTTCTTCCTGTCCTTTCCTTTCCTTCCCTCTACCTTCCCTTCCCTGTTCTTCCTGTCCTATCATTTCCTTCCCTCTACCTTCCCTTCCCTGTTCTTCCTGTCCTCTCCTTTCCTTCCCTCTACCTTCCCTTCCCTGTTCTTCCTGTCCTCTCCTTTCCTTCCCTCTACCTTCCCTTCCCTGTTCTTCCTGTCCTCTCCTTCCCTACCCACTACCATCCCTTCCCTAATCTTCCAGTCCTCTCCTTCCTTCCTCTACCTTCCCTTCCTGTTCTTCCTGTCCTCTCCTTTCCTTCCCTCTACCTTCTCTTCCCTGTTCTACCTGTCCTCTCATTTCCTTCCCTGTTCTTCCTGTCCTTTCCTTTCCTTCCCTCTACCTTCCCTTCCCTGTTCTTCCTGTCCTTTCCTTCCCTCTACCTTCCCTTCCCTGTTCTTCCTGTCCTCTCCTTTCCTTCCCTCTACCTTCCCTTCCCTGTTCTTCCTGTCCTCTCCTTTCCTTCCCTCTACCTTCCCTTCCCTGTTCTTCCTGTCCTTTCCTTCCCTCTACCTTCCCTTCCCTGTTCTTCCTGTCCTCTCCTTCCCTTCCCTCTACCTTCCCTTCCCTGTTCTTCCTGTCCTTTCCTTCCCTCTACCTTCTCATCCCTGTTCTTCCTGTCCTTTCCTTCCCTCTACCTTCCCTTCCCTGTTCTTCCTGTCCATTCCTTCCCTCTACCTTCCCTTCCCTCTTCTTCCTGTCCTTTCCTTCCCTCTACCTTCCCTTCCCTGTTCTTCCTGTTCCTTTCCTTCCCTCTACCTTCCCTTCCTTGTTCTTCCTCTCCTTTCCTTCCCTCTACCTTCCCTTCCCTGTTCTTCCTGTCCTTTCTTTTCCTTCCCTCTACCTTCCCTTCCCTGTTCTTCCTGTCCTTTCCTTTCCTTCCCTCTACCTTCCCTTCCCTGTTCTTCCTGTCCTTTCCTTCCCTCTACCTTCCCTTCCCTGTTCTTCCTGTCCTTTCCTTTCCTTCCCTCTACCTTCCCTTCCCTGTTCTTCCTGTCCTTTCCTTCCCTCTACCTTCCCTTCCCTGTTCTTCCTGTCCTTTCCTTTCCTTCCCTCTACCTTCCCTTCCCTGTTCTTCCTGTCCTTTCCTTCCCTCTACCTTCCCTTCCCTGTTCTTCCTGTCCTTTCCTTCCCTCTATCTTCCCTTCCCTGTTCTTCCTGTCCTTTCCTTCCCTCTACCTTCCCTTCCCTGTTCTTCCTGTCCTTTCCTTCCCTCTACCTTCCCTTCCCTGTTCTTCCTGTTCCTTTCCTTCCCTCTACCTTCCCTTCCCTGTTCTTCCTGTCCTGTCCTTTCCTTCCCTCTACCTTCCCTTCCCTGTTCTTCCTGTTCCTTTCCTTCCCTCTACCTTCCCTTCCCTGTTCTTCCTGTCGCCTCCTTTCCTTCCCTCTACCTTCCCTTCCCTGTTCTTCCTGTCCTTTCCTTCCCTCTACCTTCCCTTCCCTGTTCTTCCTGTCCTCTCCTTTCCTTCCCTCTACCTTCCCTTCCCTGTTCTTCCTGTCCTTTCCTTCCCTCTACCTTCCCTTCCCTGTTCTTCCTGTCCTTTCCTTTCCTTCCCTCTACCTTCCCTTCCCTGTTCTTCCTGTCCTTTCCTTCCCTCTACCTTCCCTTCCCTGTTCTTCCTGTCCTGTCCTTTCCTTCCCTCTACCTTCCCTTCCCTGTTCTTCCTGTCCTTTCCTTTCCTTCCCTCTACCTTCCCTTCCCTGTTCTTCCTGTCCTCTCCTTCCCTCTACCTTCCCTTCCCTGTTCTTCCTGTTCCTTTCCTTCCCTCTACCTTCCCTTCCCTGTTCTTCCTGTCCTTTCCTTCCCTCTACCTTCCCTTCCCTGTTCTTCCTGTTCCTTTCCTTCCCTCTACCTTCCCTTCCCTGTTCTTCCTGTCCTTTCCTTCCCTCTACCTTCCCTTCCCTGTTCTTCCTGTCCTTTCCTTTCCTTCCCTCTACCTTCCCTTCCCTGTTCTTCCTGTCGCCTCCTTTCCTTCCCTCTACCTTCCCTTCCCTGTTCTTCCTGTTCCTTTCCTTCCCTCTACCTTCCCTTCCCTGTTCTTCCTGTTCCTTTCCTTCCCTCTACCTTCCCTTCCCTGTTCTTCCTGTCCTCTCCTTTCCTTCCCTCTACCTTCCCTTCCCTGTTCTTCCTGTTCCTTTCCTTCCCTCTACCTTCCCTTCCCTGTTCTTCCTGTCCTCTCCTTTCCTTCATTCTACCTTCTCTCCCCTGTTCTTCTCTTCCCTTCCCTCCCCTTCCCTTCAGAGCAATCAGTGTCGGTAAATATTTGTAAACAGCCCCAGTTTCTTCAGGTCGATATATGTGTAAGCGTTGATGGTACTCTGTGTGTGTGTGTGTGTGTGTGTGTGTGTGTGTGTGTGTGTGTGTGTGTGTGTGTGTACATTAGGAAAACCAACATATATGAGAACGAATAAGACAGAAACTAAACTAAGCGATTAGTCGAGAATAGAAACAAGAGCAACGGAGAAATACTGTTGCTTAAGAGGTACTTCACACACACACACACACACACACACACAGACCACCACCCCTACTCTTTCCCATTCAAGTCACAGCTGTTGTTGCTGATTATACCCACCCACCAGCACCACCCACTTCACCTTCACCTCCCATCTGCTTCCACCTACTCCAAAACAACCCACCTATCCATCCATCCCACTAAAACCTATCCAATCCTGTTCGCCAAATAACCAAAACCCTATCCAATCTATCCGTCTCCCCTCTCCCTCACCCCTCTCAAATCATACCGACCTCTACCCCCGCCCCGCCCCGCCCGTTGTGCCAGCCAGCCAGCCAGCCAACGAGCCCCATCACAACCGCTATATCCCAGTGTCTTCCTTCTCTTCGTCCCAATAATAATCCGGGAGAATGTCACACGCTGCGGCCCATACACAAAGAGAGAGAGAGAGAGAGAGAGAGAGAGATGGGGGAATGGGGAAAGGAATCAATTAAGGGCCGTATGTGAGGGGAAAAGGGAGAGGAGAGAGAAAAAGGGAGGGAGGAAGGAAGGAAGGAAGAGAGAGAGAGAGAGAGAGAATATAGGAGGAGGAGGAAAGGAAGGAGGGAGAGGAGGAAAGGGAAGAAGAGGAAGAGAAGGAGGAGGAACAAGGAAAAAAAAGTGGGAAGAGGAATGAGATAATGAAGAGAGAGAGAGAGAGAGAGAGAGAGAGAGAGAGAGAGAGAGAGAGAGATTAAAAGTAAACTACGTGACAAGGTGTGAAAATACCGTAGAAGCGGAACGAAGGAATTATTGTATGATGAGAAAACACACACACACACACACACACACACACACACATACACCGTGCCACTCCAAACGAGACAGCGAGGCACCTAAGTAATAACCAGAATAATCATGCCCTGAAACGCAGGTACAGAACATTCCACCCCGTCACGCACGCACGCACCAACACCACCTCCTTCACTGACCCTTGTCCTCCTAACTAATGGGGAGCATACGACGGAGGGGCGCGTTGCTTCACTCACTCGCCACCTCCACTCCCCACCATCCTCCCCATCCAATTTCACCCCTATCATTATCATCCCATCCCGCCCCCACTCCATCAAATCCTCACCCCATCATCCCCATCCCATCCCGCCATTACTACCATCCCATCTAGCCTCCACTCCATCAAAACCTATACCCCCCGTCGACCCCCATCCCCCTCCGATCTTCAATGTTTACACCTTTCACCCCTATCGAAACTAGTCACCCCCTTCCTCACCCTTCCCCACTGCTCTTACCTGCACCTGCCCCCCCCCCCCCCCCATCATGACAGGTAAGTGACACGTTGGCCAAGATCAATAGATAATTAGTTAATCTTTCCCGGCGCAGGTGTGTGTGTGTGTGTGTGTGTGTGTGTGTGTGTGTGATATATTGAGTATGAGGGAAGGTGTGTGTTTGCGTGTGAGGGGAAATTGCTACCGAGAGAGAGAGAGAGAGAGAGAGAGAGAGAATGGCCGTGAGCTACTAATAACCAACTCGCAAGAGACTGCCCAAATTTGGAAGCGTTTCAAACACTCCTCGCGCCTGCACACACACACACACACACACACACACACATAAGAAAGGCGAGGTGGTGGGTTGTCTCCTCTGGCCTCTATAGATAAGATAAAAGTCTTGGCGTGCTGATAAAAAAAGGGAGGGGAGGAGGGAGGGAAGAAGTGAAGAAGGGGGAAGGAGGAAGTAGTAATGAATATTGGTAGAGGTAGAGGAGGAGGAGGAGAAAAGGGAGGTGGAGGGAGCCCTATGGGAGTAAAGGGAATGAATGACCTGGGGGAGAGGGAGACTGGGCGCTGGACGGGGGGGAGCGAGAGTCAGACGTGAGGGTGAAGGAAGGCGAGGCGTCAGAGTCCGTGGCGGAGGGCTGGGCGTAGCACGGACATGAACGTGTGGCAGAGGGAGTGGTGGGAGGGGCGGGGCAAGAAGGGGCGGGGCGGGCGGGCCGGTAAGGAGGTGAGCAGCAACAGAAGTCGACGTTTTTCCGAGAGTTCTCCAGCAAGTCATAGCACCAGCCACGGCTAGATATCCCACCTACACTGTGAGTAACTGTAGTAGTAGTAGTAGTAGTAGTAGTAGTAGTAGTAGTAGTAGTAGTAGTAGTAGTAGTAATAGTAGTAGTAGTAGTAGCAGTAATAGTAGTAGTAGTAGTAGTAGTAGTAGTAGTAGTAGTAGTAGTAGTAGTAGTAGTAGTAGTAGACATTTTTAGAAGTGGTAGTAGTAGACATTTTTAGTAGAGGTAGTAGTCGTAATGTGTGGTGGTGGTGGTGGTAGTAGTAGTAGTGGGCTAGTTGTCGCAAAGGTGCCACGCCAATTATTATCAATAAGGAGTCATGAGTTAACAGTATTGTTCTCATTTTCGATGTAGGCTACTATAGTTACCTGTATTCTTATCTACACACACACACTGACTGACTGACGGAAGTGGATGGGTGTGGTATTCGCTGTCTAGCATACCGATACGATACAGTAAAATGTGTAACCTAACAATATGGAACAGTTAAACAAATGCTCTCTCTCTCTCTCTCTCTCTCTCTCTCTCTCTCTCTACCGATACGATACAGTAAAATGTGTAACCTAACAATATGGAACAGTTAAACAAATGCGCTCTCTCTCTCTCTCTCTCTCTCTCTCTCTCTCTCTCTCGTTTCAACACAGTGAGTCACGCCATTTGGAACACTTCACCGAATGAACGAAAAACTGAAGCATGGCACCCCCTACCCGCCCCTACTCCAAACATTAGTCCGGACTATTTTGAAGCACTGCGTTTTGAACCACGGTTTTCACCCTTCCTTTACTCTTACATTTATGCCTCATGAGCTAACACAAAGACCTTTCCGGTACTAGGTATGTAATTTATTATTTAACCTTCCCCTTTAGTAGACTAACCACTGCATTTCTTCGGCGTTTCCCCCACGTATCTTAAACGTAGTGAGCAAGACCCTAGATTTTGCACAATGCACGTTTCCCTTGTACAACCCTATCGCAAGACCCATTTATCATCAACAGGTATGTTTCCCCTACACACTTTACCAAATTATCCCACTCCACGTTCACCGACCAAGCCCCATTCATTTATTTTTTCCCCTTCATCTAATATTAAGAAAAGGCGAGTGCGTGTGCCATATCGCGCATTTCTCACATAAACCGATTATTGTTAAGCAACATTCCCTGTCTGTGTGCGTCTTTCCCCTTTCCCTCACCGTCAAACTAAAGCAAAGATACTCTAAACTCGAATGCGCCTCATCCGCACTTCCCCCCTTCATCCCTTCATTCTTGCGTGTAATAGTTAACCCACCGATATATTTGCTTTAGCCGACAAGAATATACTCAAACATTATATCATTCATCATCTTCTACATCCTTACATACATGCTTCCTCATTCTTCTCCCTTTAAAATAATCTGGCATGTTTCAACTTCCGGCCCCCCGCCACCCTCCCACCCCTTGATCATAATCTCCCCTGTACACAGTATGTTCCACTCCCGTAACTCGAGAAATGTAAGTTAAAATCTGTATTCAAACACTTCCCTACTCATCTACAGTGCTCGCCATAAACAGGCTTTGATGCCAGATGTGTAATAATTTAATTCAAAGCACATGATGCCCGCCAAGGAAAGCGCGCGCGTTATCACCTTGGTCTCCGGCGCAATGTCTATGACGAGCACTGTATACTTGGCTCTCGTCTTCCTATCGGACAAAGAATCGTACACCTATATTAGGCAGGCTCAAAATGGGTACTATCTAAGCAGTTCCCTTTTGATTTGAGAAAACATGACCCGAACTTTTTGTACGAGTTTCAATTATTCAAACCATAAAACATTATACCTCATTTCTCTTGCATCAAATGGCTCATTCCTAAAACTTTCCCCCGATACTTTTTTTTTCCTTCCTTAGCATAATCATTAGACGAAAAAAATGTGGCTTTAACCTATTTTGAATAAGGTCTTCAATGAACTGCTACTGCGCATCCACCCATAATCATGTTTCCCTCCTCCAGCGTTGCCAGATTGTCCTCCTCAGCCTCTTAAATTTGCCGATTTCCGACCTAAAAATGCCTCCTACACCCCAATAACCTGATTCATTTGCAGGTATCGTTGAAATGGTTAATTGCTGGTGTCTTTTTGCAATAGTTATGTGTCAAAAAACGGTAAATGCAATGTGGTAAATACGACAATCTGGCACGCTGCCCTCCTCTCTCTTCCTCCCCCTCTCCTTCCCTCAAACCATGTACCGAATCTTACCCCTTCACGTTCAAACGCAATGTCTACTTCTAACTCTATCCCAAAGTACAGAGCGGTCTCCATCCCAATCCTTGTATGACTGCCTGAAGACATGTTACGTGGCCATATGCGCCAATTGTTTATTCAATCATTCTTTTACTTATCTATTTACAAACAAGAACTACGAGCGTGTTAAGTTCAATGGCGCTCAATTTAAATCTCTCTCTCTCTCTCTCTCTCTCTCTCTCTCTCTCTCTCTCTCTCTCTCTCTCTCTCTCTCTCTCTCTTCAAGCAAAGGTCCAATCCAAGTACACACTGCAGGAATGGCCATATTATGTAAATTAGTGCAGTGAAATATCGCGATACCACTCAAAACTTGTGCTTAAATTTGTATCCAAAGTCACTGATGACTTGTGAGGCATTCAGGTAAAACATGGCTTGGTGAACTATCGTTATTTTGATCCGAGGAGTAGGAGGAGGAGGAGGAGGAACAGTAAAGGGGCTATTACACTGGGCAAATTCTCCATGGATCTTCAGTCAAACCACGATTTCCGCTGGGGTGATTCTCATTTGTTTCTTGTTATTGCTGCTGATGATCATGGTGAGTAATACCGTCGTCCTTTGGTGAAATCTACCGTAGCTTTGGAAGATCGTGGACACGTCAGAAAACCACGGAAATATGAGAACCACGCCAGCGGAAATCGTGGTTTGACTGAAGATCCACGGAAAATTTGCCCAGTGTAATAGCCCCTTAACTCTTTGTAGTAATGAAGAGTTATTGTAATAGTAGTTAGCTACGTGCTTCCCTTGGCCTCATCTCACTGTTTATCCACCCTTCTGTTCTCGGCCTGTCACTAACCATTAATTTTTCTTTGCTTTTTTTCCTGAGCATTTTTTGTACATTGTGGCATTCAAAAAGGCCTTATCTGGTGGTGGGTTGTACGTTTCCCTCATAAAAATGAAAGGGGTCTATAGAGCTCAAAACTGGACAAAAAAATAGGCAAGCATGCTAATTCTATAACATCATCATCTCATTCACACATTATGTTGGCTAGCGCTCTCATGCATACATTGGGGTGAGGATAACCACACACTCCATATTTGAGTAGACATCATATAGACGCGATATAAACGCCACACTTATGGTGGAATCTACTCCCATTCAGTATGTTATAGGCCTCAACAGATTGCTGCTGAGCTCAAAATCAGGCCAAAAGTCTGATGTACAAGAATGTCACTCATCCTTTGAGCCCATCACACTCATGATGTAGCAGTATGTCACCTGGCCTCCAAAGGTTAAATCACTGCACACACAACAATGACATTTGATTTCATTACCTATTTGACGTTATCATTACTCAAATTTTAAAGAAAGAATCATGCAATAATAAATATTTCACAGTAGTATGATATGTTTACCCACCTGGAGAGTTAAAAATAAAGTGGCTTTATGAGCGCTGCATCATTTGTTGCCATCTAATGCAGGTCTTTGAATAACATTTTAGTTCATCTTTCTTTGATGTATTATGTATAGCTCATATTTCTATCAATGCTTCATATCATGTAATTTTATGTTGTTGGAGAAGTGAAAAGTTTGGTGATGACCCAAGTTTGTTTGAGACCAAAAACATGCTATCAAAACTCATATTCAAACCAATTAGTGCTGTGAATGGCAAGAATAACATATTGAACATGGATAATCACAAGAGAATTTTGTGACATCTTGGTTGAACAATGAGGAAAATGGTGAACAACTTGTTGTGGTTGCTAAGGCTTACAAAGGTAGAGCTGCATGCAGTGTGTAAATTCAATGAGTATCAACTTGCATGGGAGGCGGGTGGCTCAAATCTGCATGGGTGGAGTATGAAAGCAGAGGGAGGGAGAAAGAGAGCAGGTGAGAGCAAGATGCATTGGCAGCAGATGGAGGGAGAAAGCAGTAGGAAGGAGAGAGACGATCACACTCAGGCGTCTGTGCGTGGATTTCATAATTTTCTACAAACATTGATTTTTGCCCTGCAAGAACTAATGTAGATCATACTATGTGCATAGGAGGAAGGGGCAGAAAACACCGATAGTCACCACCAATTAAAACACATCCCAGCAACACATGGGAAATTTCTGTGATGACCAAAGTGTTTTTTTTTATATATATCATCGCTATATAGGAGATTGGCGATATCTAACCCCTTGAAATATGAGGGATACCTGTGCAGCCTTTTTCATTAGCAACTTACAAGTGGCCACGCCCCTTCGTTATTTAGAATTCTGGGATGCCAAGTGGAAGCCAATCACCATGTTGGAAACCACTACTTTGATATAGCCTTTGCTGAGGAAGCTCTCTATCCGGCATAATGTTCTTACTTTTCTAATAATATCTGGAATACTAAGAGGTCAACCTATGCTTTCTTAGCAAGATTGCAATCCTTAGATCATTCCCTATAACTTCATTAACACACAGGACACAAAACAAAAGACACTGAATTATTTTTTCCCATAGATATCATGTGATGAATGAAGAGAAATATTTTGAAGGATAAATAATGTTTATATTCTATATTCCAGTTGGCAGTGTACTTATGGCTATTATTTTTGTCTCATTGTAGTCCATGATACTTCAGGTACTGGAAATGTTTGAAAGGGAAATTTCATTAAGCTGATATTTCACGGTAATTCTGAGGTGTAATAATATGTTTTTGTGCTGGTTTTGCACTGATCCCTGTGGCACTCTCATCCATCCTGACACTTGATATCTACTCCTTTCAACAGAAGTTTGTTCTGGGAAGAACAGACTTCACACAAAAAAAAGAACAATAAAAATGAAGATGATGGATTATCAACATAAGTTTGTCCAGCCTACATGACATCACTGTGTTGATCAGAGGCTAACTCATGAGGACAGAGATGGGTTAAGGGGAGAGGGCAGGAGGAGCAGGAACGATGCTCTAATTCCGGCGGAACATCTGAATAATATTTCATATTATTTCATCATATAAATTTTTACTTACAACCAATTTGACTTATGACCAGCCTGTGAATCCCAAACCCTTAGGTGATTCAAGAACTACCTATATAAAGTCCACCTAACCTTATCTCTCCTGTAACAAGTCAAATACTGTTATATAGAAACTTAGTAGATTTATGACACAAAATCTTCCTCCACTGTAGCCAAACTGATGTTTTGCAGAGATATTATTTCATCCATCTGTCTATAAATATAGTTTTACACATTTAGCCACTATGCTGTACTCTGTCTATTTGTAGCTAGCAACTGGATCCAAGACTGCTTTCGTAAGCTCATCACTGATTGGACAGCCATCTGAGGCAGCATTCCCTCACATTACAAGTTTTAATTTTATGCTCTGTAGCCCACTCATGTCACATAATAGTGATAATACATATTTGCTTTCTTCATCATTGGACAGCAGAAAGATTGCACACTGTTAATGTGTTAAAAACAACTTAAATTTACTAAAAATAAAGGAAATAGTGTGAGTTAAAATCAAAGACGGGGTTATAAATGTTTATACTGCTTTATATTATATGCTGATTTTTTCATAGAATTATTGTGCTACTGTTAAAAACAAACAGATGTTGAAGATGATATGATGAAGAAAGTTCTCCTGAAGACGATACAGGTTGAGAATCCCTTATCTGAAATTCCTGGGGCCAAGAGTGTTGCGTATTTCAATTTTTTTTTGGATTTTGAAATATCCAGGCCCTTCTGACATTTTCAACAATATCTTTACATCATAGAGCACACAACACACGGTAATCACAATGAGCAACGAACAAACGTGTTCCTATCACGACTGCTGACAACAAACTAACACATAGCAGCACCAGAGTTGCCAGGTCGTGGACTGTGTTCCCGCCCACTCCCATCCCAAAAGCCGCCCAAAACCCGTGGTGGTGGAGGGCAGATGCTTTTATAGCCAAGGTGTTGATGCAGCAGTAGGTTTACCTGCCCAATTGGACGGATAAACTGCGGACCTGGCAACCCAGAGCAGCACACAACAGCTGTACGTGGTGGAACCTTCCCATCACTTTATGGAATTTTCAATTTGTGACGTGTCATGTCACATTAAAAAAACTTTTGGATTCTGGAATTTCCAATAAAGGATTCTCAACTTGTAGTGTCAACAGATTATCGATATATTAGAAAGGAAGGGAGGTAAGCAAGCTTTTACGTATACAAAATTGTAGGCAAAGGATGAGCAGCTTCAAAACAAAGTCACAGATAGCCCAATATAGGTTGAGAATCCCTTATCTGAAATCCCTGAGACCAAAGGTGTTGCAGATTTCGGAATATTTTTATTTGAATCTAAATAAAATGAAAATTGAAATAGGGGATTATTTCTGAGAGGGTAGCCTACTACTTTTGAGATGCTGACTGCTTATTTCTGGACAAAATATGATGCTGTTTATTATGGAGAAGGTATTTTTTCTCCGAAAATCACTAAATGATTGACTTTTCAATTGCCTGTTGTGCACCCGCAGCTGCAAAATAGCTCGCAGAGAGGTTCAACTTGCTTACGTACTGTTTCTATATTTCACTCACTGCTCACAAAGATCACAAGTGGACAAAATAGAACAAAACCAGGCAAATTTATGTTTTTCTTGCAGTGTATTCCCCCAGTATGCAAGTGTACTGAACAGCAGAGTGACTTGATTCTGCGAGGAGGTATTTCTCGCAACACTGACCTGCATATAATGGACCGCCACCACTATGTCCCGTCCTGCGCTGCGTTATGTATTTCCGCCGCCCCAAACTATGTGCCGAATAAATTTAAACTAACCAAACCTAACTCGTACGCCATCTGTTCCGTATTTGGCTGGTTAAGTGGATAAATTCAGTATCTTAAAACCGTAGTGAGTGCATTTTTCGGTGAACCACAAAACATGTCCATAAATTTGTGTTTGTCAAGGGTCGTCCTGAAATACGTATAAAATATGCGTTGTAATGTCCCTCCCCCCTTCCTCCTGCCTCCACCAACAGTGGGCAGTGGCTGTCAGTCATGGCAGGCTAGAGAAATTTCAGGGTTGCCACCCGTTCCTTAAAAATATGGATTCATTCTGTATTGGAGAATGGGATGCTGAGTTCCTTATTATTTTAGCTCAAGGTGCCAACCCTAACTGAGACTCTATTCCCAATGTTTTCTACTTTGAGCACTCTCATCTTGTGGTGAACAAAGGGAACCCACGATCACATCTGCGACTTGTACAAAGAGACATGGCAGTCCACGTTGACAGACCGACTTGGTCGGCTAGGCTGACGTCAGCCGATAAAAGTCAGTCTATCGGCATCTTCCTTTCCCCTTCATGAGCCGTCACCCGGCAAGGATTTGTGGCCTTCCTGAGGGACGCACGCATTTGACCCTGACGGCCTTCGTATACCCCTTTTCCCCACCCGTGAGGAGGCGGAACAAAAATAAATAAATAAAAAAAAGTCAGCATTTAAAAAGAATTCAGAGTTTGGATGTTTTTGGATTTTGGAATTACGGATAAATGATTCTCAACCCGTATTACAATTTATTACGTTTGTATATAAACTTGCTTATCTCCTTTCCTTTCTAACTTATCGATAATCTGTTGACACTATCGTCTTCAGGAGAATTTTCTTTATCAGATGACATTATTTGTTTTTATGGTAGTTTAATAATTCTATGCCAAAAATTGGCATGAAAAAACTATGTAAACATTTTTAACCCCGTCTTTGACTTAAACTCGTATTATTTCCTTTATTTTTTGTAAAATTAAGTTGTTTTTATGACAGTTATAATCTGCAATCTTTCTATAGCCAAGTAAGTATATATTAGGTGAAATGAGTGGGCTACAGAGCATAAAAGTAAACCTTGGAGTGTGGTGAGGTCTGGTTCCATGATGTGTGGGGAAAGAGGCTGCCTCAGTCGGCTGTCCAATCAGTGATATTTACAAATGAGTGGCATTTTACCATAGCTGGGCACGAAAACAGAAAACCTTATTCCCGATAACCGATAACTGCTAATGAAAAACCTTATTGGTGATAACCGATATTCGTTAACTGGAGACACAAATATAGGCGATAACTGATAACCAATACCCGATATAAATCCACAATTCCGATACTAGCTAGCGATAACTCCGATAGACGAAAACGATACTATATTGATATTTCAGATAGAAAAACATAGATGAATTCAAATTTTCATTATCTGTATTTTAGAAAACTTACAAAACTTGAAAACCACACGTTGACACGTACATATGGAAGGTAATATACTAGAAACACCTGAACCAGTGTTGTGTTATTTGGCTTCCCCACCGTCAAAAGCTGTCGCTTTTGTTTACAAACACTGGTCTCTCGTGAACTGCGCATGCTCAGTCCAGCAAGCGTAGAACTGTACAGTCTCACAAAGCTTTTTAACCGTAATTAAGAGTTGGTGGAAGGCTGAATCAGAATCAGAATCTCTTCACCGAAGATATTTCATACCCCGAAGTTTTTTTCATACAACACTGGGCCACGCATGCGCAGTAGGGAGGAGACAACGTTTTTCTTTCTGAGAGGCGGAAGAAAGTAGCGATTATCGCTAGTTTGGTTACAAAAGTAACGAAGATACCGATACATATTTAAATAAGTAGTGGATGGCCGATAACCCGATTTTGTTATCACCGATAAAGTATCGCGATAACTTATCGCGATAACGCCCAGCTATGCATTTTACCTTCTTTTCTATGCTTTGTCAAAACATAAGACAACATAGAAAATAAATTCTGTTCATAAAAGTAATAAATATAATAACTAACCTCTTTTGCGATCCTATCCAAGGCCTCATCTTCCACTGCATACTTTTTGCCCTCACGGCGTCGAGAACCAATGTTTCCTGCATTTTCCATCCTGTCAGAATAAAACAATATCAGTGCCATAAAATAAATGAATTATGAGATCTTAACTAACACAAAGAATCTCAAAATGACAAATGACAGTTACTGACTCATAAATTCATCAACTTTGACTCATATGAGATTATATGTTCTCATTCATCCCAGTCATGACTGACTGGTTCAGTCAATAGTTTTTAACAATAGATATTGACAAGTATCACATGATACATCATATTTAAATGAAATCGCTTGATAATTCAATATAAGGCCATATTAACTATCTGCAATAATTAATAATAATCTTAAAGCAACACAAACAAGAGTAGAAATCTTAAACCATATGAAGCTTCAGTTTCATTATATTCAGTTAACAAAAGAAACTAGAATTTACTTAACAGAGCACACAGTGTGCAAGTGTGTTTAGGGAGGAGGTGCATAGGACAGCACCTGGACGGCCTGATTCACGACTAAAGATAATGTGTCTGGCACAGTTGAAAACACAGGAAGTGATGTCACAGTAACAATACTGAGCTCACTGTACAGTACGGGCTGGCATATAAACAAAAATTGATAGGAATTGAAAAGAAAACAATGCCTGTTGATTAGAAGCATAAAACTTTTGAGGTTACTAACATACTATCTTTTTGTTTTTACTTTGCCTTATGCTCTCAAGGTAAAGTACAAAAAAACTTGCCATAACTTAACTCTGATGGATATCTATTATTTTCAATGATTACCTTGAATTCACCTATTATACCCTGCTTCCTAGAAGCTCACTATTTAAACCTTACTCATATATAATCTTTACTTTGGGATATCAATAAGGGTGAAAAGTCTCAATATCATCCTTCTACCGAGAACTCGATTTACAAAGCTTTCTGCAGGGTAAAGTAAGGGTGTACTGGAAAGCAGGACATGGATAACAGAAAATATTGAGGAGGAATACAATTAGAGTTGACCTACAATGAATGTAGAATTAGATACAAGGCATATACACCCTTCAAACGTTAAACAAGAGTCCCTATTTTATCAATACCACATTCATTTTTAAATGATCCCCAATTAAGGTACACCAACTCCCTTTCATTAGGAGGCAGCTGTGATAGATGTGGATATGTACCTGGTCCAAAGTATAATTAACATAGAACAGAACAGGAAAAATATATACATACTGAAGATTAACTTTGGCAATTCACACTAACATCATGTCAAATAAAACAATCATGCACAGTCACATAAACAATTTTTAAAATCTAAAAAACTGTCTGTATCAAATTTGTAACATTATACTGCCAAATATGCAAAAATTCTTTGGTTAATTAGCTTGTAACAATTTTTCTTCTTTCCATGAGAGCACAACCTCGCATTTCATTAAGAAGTTTTATCTGAAACATCCAGCACCCTTGCCTTTTAAGATGGAGTTTCCTCATCAGTTGGAATATCACAAATAAAACACATAAATGTAAGAAAATATTAGTACGCAAACTTTAGCAACACATGCATTGAAAACCCACACACTGCTAGATGGGAAGGCAAAGAAGAGGAAGAAGAAAAAGAAGAGGAAGAAGAAAAACAAAGATAGACAAACAAGAATAAAAAGAAAAAGAAAAAGAAACCTACTAAGAGAGTCAGCTCATGTGTTTGCCAGCAACCACATCCTTGTCCAAAGATGATGTGTAGGGCCACCTCAGAGATAAGCAAAAATTTCACAATTTACTGCTATGATGCCTTGTTCCCTCCTGGAACTTGCCAATGCAGCAAAGTCCCTTCTTGCAACATTCTCACCATCCTTTCCAACTATATGTTTATCATGTGTCCCTTCCAACCCCCATTTTTCTTACCTGACATTTATACACACTCTTCACAAAATCAACATCCTGCATTCTCACATGCTCAGATCACTTTGATGGTAATGTTTTACCCATTTTACCCCTTTGCACTCTATATTTTCTACTCTCATATCCATACTATATATCCTGTATACCTATAGTCTTTCACTGTCGATATCTGCAAGGCATGCTCCCTTTCCCCAGAGCAACAGTAACTGCAGTCTCAGAGGTAGTTCTTAACTCCTTATCACAGAGCTGATTATAACATCTAATAATAACATTAAATGTGCAATGTAATTATGCTGTAACAATGTAGATCTGCAATTTTTTTTTTGTACTACGTACTTTCCCTTACATCTCTTTACTCGCAAATGTAATTTCCATGGAAACCAATTTTTTAAAAGGTAGAGGGAGAATCCAGTTGTAAAATATGAGTGCAAATGAGTAGTAGAATGGCTGAATAATGTCTCTTTAATTGTACAGTAAAAGTTTTACAGCATAACTTTGCAAGATAGGAGCTCAAACCTCTTCTAAATTATTCAATATTCTGAGTTGTGCAATGCCTCTACCCTAACATACATATAAATTCAAACTTTTTAAAAATAAGGTGCTGTGTAGTGACAGCTGAAATGCTGAAGCATGATGTAATCATAAAACACTTACAAGTGAAAAGTAAAGCTCAGATATATGATGCTAGGTCATGAACGAGTGCATAGCCAAAGGACATATGCAAGACTGAAGAGTGGGAAGGCAGATAGCGAGAAGGTGTGGGGCGGGTATGTGTTCAAACAAGTGCAGGCACACCATGCTAAGTGTAAACCATGAGATGTGGCTATAACTCAGCAGCGTGCCCAGTCAGGAACAGCGGGAGAGTGAGTCAAGTCTTGCAGGCATGGATACATGTATCCATGCATTCAATGTACCCCTTAGGCACACAAACTCCAGCAGGAAGAGGGAAGAGTCCATTGAGATAATGGGATGGCATCCCACACAACAGCTTCCTCACAATATTTCCAAAGAAGCTTCTTTTTTCAATGTCTGGCCTATTGCACCAGTAGGCTTTCTTGATTGGGCCAGCTGGTTGGCCCGTTACTGGCACAGGAAAGTGCTTTTATAGTGGCCCCATCTTGCTTGGCTCATGCTAGCCATCCAAGCCCCACTTTCTCCTCTTCAGTTTCTCTAGAGCCTGGGTTGATAAGTAGTCATCAGGGCAGCGTGAATGAGAATTATCAGTGTGTAGTGGAGGGTGGGACTTGAACCCAGGTCCCCAGGACACCATGTCTGCACACTGACCACTCAGCCACTACCTTTTATATTTATCTATCTATATCTCCGACGCCCTGCTCCCTCACGGGAACTTTCCTCCAGGGGGTGGCTGCGGCAGAAGTGTCTCCATCTCTCCCTGTTCTGGCACTCCCTCTCAGCACACTCAATCCTGCTACTTCCAACTCTCTCACTCCAATACTCACTCACCCTATTGATACACTTCACTGGTGGTCTTCCCCAGACACCCCCTACCTCAATCTTTCCCTCATACACACTCTTCATATATTCATTCTCCCCCATTCTCATCACGTGTCCAAACCATCTCAGCGCACCACGCTTCACCCACTCCACCACTCCACAATCCATTCCTTTTGCTGTCACACTCATACCATACCTCTCATACACACTTTCATTACTTTCTGTCCCATCCTGAAACACCACATGCACCTCTTATACAACTCATCTCCACTGCACATATTCATGATTGCTGTGCTGCATTCCATGTCCACATCCCTGATGCATATGACAAGAGTTGGCAGTTCCTTATTCCCCTCTTTACCGCACACTTCTTCCTTTCATAACTCTCCCCAATGCACCTACTACCTGTCTGCCTTTCACTGCTCATTCCCTCATCTCACCTTCCA
The DNA here is from genome assembly GCF_024679095.1 of Eriocheir sinensis. Taxonomy (NCBI): domain Eukaryota; kingdom Metazoa; phylum Arthropoda; class Malacostraca; order Decapoda; family Varunidae; genus Eriocheir; species Eriocheir sinensis. Next base: position 9,541,083 of record NC_066566.1, on the reverse strand, counting down.
TACTTACATAAAACTGTCCCTAAATATTTAAACTCAGTCACCTCCTCTATTCTCTCCTCCCCTAACCTTATCCTACACTTCATTGTGCTCTCTGCTCTGACTCTGTACGGCTTTGCAAAATCAATGATCTGCTCTCACCCTCTCAAATACCATAACCTTACTCTTTCCAGCATTCATTCTCAGCTTTCTCCGCTTACACACCCTGTCAAACTCATCCACTATCCTCTGCAGTGTCCCCTCATTCTCCGCCAACAATACTGCATCGTCTGCACACAGGCCTGCCACCAATGACTCCTCTGAACCTCTCACTTTCAGCCTTGAACCAAGCTCCCCAACTCTGACTTTCATTTCTCTCGTATAACCATCCATGTACACATTAAAAAGCCATGGTGACATCACACGCCCCTGCCTCACACTCACACCTACACCGAAACCCTCACTCAACTTGCCATTCACTCGTAGAGGTACTCGCATCCTTATAGAAGGATCTGATTCCCTCCAACAAATGCCCTCCCACACCATATACCCTTAGAACATCCCATAAAGTCATAAACCCTTCCTGTCAATGCATTTTTTTTTTTTTTTTTCGTGCTGCCTGTAGCGCCAGTAGGCTTTCTTGAGGGGCTTTCGTGGCGCAGGCTAATTTTATTTATAGTGCTTGCCGTGAGGTATGACTCCTTCTTGGCCCATGCTGCCCCCCAGTGCTTCTCTTGACCAAAGTCGCTGAAGTTAAGGTTGATTGAAGATCCGGATAGCACGTGGGTAATCTTTCGCCACATGGCGATGACTTAAAAAATCAGCGTGTTTCAGTGGGGACTTGAACCTAGTCCACGCTAGGTCCTCAGGCTCAACATGCCCACACGCTAACCACTTGGCCACTGCATCCCCATCAGCCACTACCTCCCCATATGCCTTCTCTAGGTCCATGAATGCAGCAAACAGCTTCCTGTCCTTCCCTAGGTATTTTTCAACTATCATTTTCAGTGCAAATATTTGGTCTACACAACCCTTCCCTCTCCTAAAAAACCCTTGTTCATCGCCTACACTTCTCTCAGTTATTTTCTTCATCCTCTCATTTAAATCCCTTCCATACACTTTTCCTGCCACACTGAGTAGACTTATTCCCCTGTAACTATAACAATCACCTCTGCTTTCTTTCCCTTAGTACAGCTGCATAACACTAGCCTTTCTCCAATCCTCCGACACCTCACCCTGTTCCCATGCTAGGTTACATATCTGTAACATACATTCCACAACTACACCTCCTCCATATGTCAGCATTTCTACTGTTATGCCATCAGCTCCTGGGTCCTTTCCTACTTTCAACTTTTTCATTGCCTCCTCTATCTCACCTACCACCCTCCCCTGTGGATGTGGTTGCCCTACATGATCTTTATTCCTACACTAGTCACTTCTGCTCTCCCTCCCACACTCTCATTCATTACAGTTTCAAAGTGCTGCTTCCACACCTCCCTTATCTTCTCATTCCCTCTCACAAGCACCCCATCTCTCCTCTTCATGCTACAAGTGTCACTCTTTTCTTCCCCTATTTCTCTTTTAACTTCTTTCCAGAAAAGTTTCTTGTTCTGGTATTTTGCTGATATTTTCCTACCCAAATCCTCACCCACTCTCTCTACTTTCCCTAACCAGCCTCTTTACCAACATCTTTCTCTCTACTTTCTCTACCATTTCTCTATTGCTGCGGGAATATTTTGGGGAGAGTTGTCATGAAGGACGCTATTTTTTGTAGTGCATTGGTGGTCCACTGTCCTATTGGACTTGCACACCCCACCAGCAAGCTGTGTATCTGACTGGCCAACTAAGCATAGGTGTGTTTGGTTGTCCTTGCTGCCCCACTCATCCCTGTTAACGACTATACTGGGTTTTATGATCCTAAACTGCTGCAATATAAGGAGTAAATCATTGAGGGAGGCTGCCGCATGTCTAGCTGGCTGCACAGGAGGGTGACAACAACGGTGGTATGGGCTTTAAGTAAGCAAATGCACTCTGAACTCCCTATTTCTTTATTCAATAGAAAACACATTCAAGGCATTTGATGGCAAGTTTCTGGTGTCTTTCCTTATCAGTAGTTATAATTATATATAAATCTTAGTTTAAGTTGCTCAACCCACGGTCTCTTAATTTGGTAGACATGGGGCCCCACTGTAAAGTGATGATGCATCACTAAAAGCCTGACTTCACTCACCTCTGTGACACATATATAAGATACCCAGAAGAAATTGGGGCTGCTAGATTTGCAGCAAAATAGCTTTGTTTTGCAGGAAATAAAGCAAGGTGAGCAATGCTTTCTTCTCTTTCTAGTTACTACACTAGAATTGAGTTTATTGCCATGTTTATTCAACAGTGCTACAGGCATTGACTCACACATACTGATGGAGTTAACTACACACACACATTACACACAAAATAAATAATTAGTAAAACTCACATATATAACATAACATTGGCATCAAATGCTAAAAACAATAGAAAGTTCAGATAAATGTTGAAAAATTTACTGTCCATGACTTGAGAACATTTTGCCTTGTATTAATAAAATATGCTGTCCATGAATAACTAAATAACCTACAAGTATATTAAATCTGAAAGAGTCAGAAGTGGAGTATCTGATGCCATGAGCTACGTTTAGATAAAGATGTATGATTTGCTGTTTCTCTGGTGGTGTGATCAGTTCCAGCTATGATTTGACACCCTGGACATTCATGAAATATCCATGGGTCACTAGTACGCAGTCAGCTGCTGTAATGGGAAACAAAGTATGCCCACACCAACATTTGCTATCTTTGCTGCACAAGCCTGGCATGTTTTTTTTCTGGATCCAACCAATAAACTTCAACCTTTAAACTGCACCAATTAGTCTAATCACAATCATAATTAGTATAATTTAATTAGAACAAAAATATTATACTTCAAAACTTATGGACAGTAAGTTTTTCATCACAAGCTGGGGCAAAATTCTGCCTATAAATTTGTTTATAAAAACATGTTATTAGTAACACATCTAGCATGCATTCTGCCCTCACCATTCGGGGATCTTTCTAACTATAGGCATTATGGTAGATCAGGTAACTAGGTGTCTTCACTCTGGAAAAGTTCGACAAAGTGGAAAACATAATCAGTGAAAAATAACATCAATTATTAAATTACACTATTGTTTCAGCTGTATGTGAATCAATAAGGACACTGTACGGAAAACTGTCAGTGGCGACATATTGAAAACACATTATGACCTAAAAATTATGAGACAGCAGAACACACTTGCAGAAATGTCTACACACATGCCTGACACTTCTTAGGAATGTCATCACCTAAGTTTACATTTTCTATTTCCATTCACATCCCCCACACATCCATCTGCTCATGGATCACCGTACACCACACCATGAGCCCGAGCACTTTCATTCTCAGTTGGTTACTATGGGCCTCAGGCAAGGTCATCTTACTATAAATTCCATCTTACCAATAATCCATATAACCCCCCACATACACCTTACCAGACTAATGGCTGATTACTTGTAAGAAACACATAAGACTCTAGGCAACACGTTTGAAAGGATGCATTTAATGAGATCTATATAAATGGTCTCAAGGCGGGCAGCTACGGGGTATTATTCGAGGAATAAATTTAAAATCGGACGAATAGAGGTTTTCAGCTCATTAGGCCTGGGAAAGCGTAAATATCCATGCGGTGAAGTTTGTTTTCATAAAATTAAAACCCCTCTCCCCTGGAGGCCATTTTTAACCCTTTCAAGGCTCGCAGCGAGCGTTAGGCGTATTTGCTAGTGGTGCTAAACGCTCGCTGTGAGCTCCAGCCGCACTCAAATCTCCCGCGTATGAGAGCGTTCCAACAATATTTCTCACAACACAGGATTGCCAATTGAGTGGGTTCTCCACTAAATTTGGTGGAAAATCATGTCAACCCAGCGCGGAAAATCTACGGACGAGCAACTGGTGGATGTTGTTGTCCAATATAGCGACATTTTTGCATAGCTTCACCTATCACATGACTGATATTTTGACCAAATAGTTGTAAATTTTGCAGTTGGCAATACTGCCCTGCCAGCACCCCATCATCAAGAGATCTACAGTAGTTGCCTTACGGCTGACTGTCACGCACATATAAATGTACGTCTTCACAGGCAACACCCCCTGAACGTGCCTGTACTTTCGCAGGAGAGGCTTACATTACTGAATCATATAGATCTTGGCCTCCTCTTTCCAAAGGTGTTTTTTGTTTTTTAGCTGTGATGAATAGTTTTGGAGATACAGAGGTTAAAAGAGCGAGCACTAGCGTCACTTGCTGGTGGTGCTAAAAGCTCGCTGCGAGCGACAGTCGCACTCACAGCAAAAAACACCCCCTGAACGTTCCTGTACATCCGCAGGAGAGGCTTACATAACCGAACATTATAGATCTTGGTGTTTTTGTTTTGTAGCTGTGATGAATAGTTTTTGAGATATAGCGGTTAAAAGAGATCCCTTTCCCCTGCTGGGGTGCCCGAGCGCTCCTGAGGGGATAGTCTCGTTGTGAGCGCTTAGCAATGAAAGGGTTAAATGCCCTGCGCTGTTGCATCATAGCCATTGAAAACACTAGGATACTAAATAAGTTTTTTTCTGCAGAGATGCCGAGCCTCGGGCATTGCCAGCGCCATGTGAAAACACTAATTGTACACTGTACCCTTTGGCTGCTATGCGCGGACGCAGGCCCACAGATGACCCAAGGTGACGTCCACGATTTGTGAAAGGTTCCATAGAAAACATCAGCCATAAGTTTACGCGGGCCCGCATTATAAGCGCGGGCCTCACATGCAAGTGTGAAAGGGGCCTAAGAAGGAAGAGGTACAGTCAGAAGGAAAAAAAGTCAAGAGGTTCAGATGGGACTTCAGGAAACATCCAAAAAGAGTGTGGCTAACAAATGATCATACTAATACATTGTACTCCACCCTATGTCATTAACCCTCTCGTGCACCAGTAAGTTTCATGAGTTTTCTTTCCAATACCTCATTTGTTGAGAAGCATTTATGGCGTATCCACACGCCTTGTATAAACCTGCTTAGTATCCAGCTTACATCCCATACAAACTCATAAGTAGGCACTTATTATATACCTACCAATAAAGCTAAAGCTGATAGTGAACACTGAAGTCTCCTAACATGGAGATTTCAGCGACAGGAAAGTGTGTCAAGATGTGCTCCACTTCAGAATTCAAATAGTCAAAAGAATTATACGTAATTAGTTGTTAGGTGTGAGATAAACAGCACAGATATATTAAGTAATAAAACAACAATTTAGTCTTAGCCAGATGATGGGAAAATTCTGAAGAATCAAGGTTGTGGACATGAGAGCAAGTGATGTTGTATATGGTACATATGTAGCATCCAGCTTCGGATAGAAACTTAGGACAGAGATAGTAGGAGAGAGCAGAGATTCCTGTCGGTAGCCTCAGAAACCTGTGCTTCAGTTAGGAAGAGGTGAAGTTTAGAGGAGAGATGGTGTTCCACAGTATGGAAATCAGAACGAAGACCATTGGTGTTGCAGGAGTTGTTAAAGAATTGAAAGGGCTATATAGAACTTGTCCCACACAATTTTTTCCACTTTACCACCTCACTCATTGCCCCTGCTCCTTCACCCTTTCTGCTGCATGGCTTACACTTGAATACCTGAACCTGATCTAAAGTACCAACACAATCTTCATCTTGGAGTAATGCCTACAAGAATTTGTGCCTCATTAATGTATGAGATGTCTGAAAAACTAGTCAAACTCCACAATACACAGGATGTAAAACTAGCTAAATATTTATAACTTTGAGGTATGATAGAAATGTATTCATAATTGTGTACATAGAATTTCTTTTTCTTTGAATATCACACTTATGCCTCACTTACATATTTTTATTCTAGTTCACCATCTCATTCACCATAACTGCTCCTTTGCTCTCTCTGCTTAACGGCTCACCTTTAACCCGGTAGCAGCGACGGGCCAAATTTGTGGCTTAACCGTGTAGCAGCGACGGGCCAAATTTGTGCCATGATATAAACCCCCAAAAATAGATGATGCATAAACTGATCACAAATGCTTTGATATATATTATGAAATGGTTTGTGTGAGGTGATTGTTTCTTATTTTTCTCGCTTAGAGGGACCATTAAGAAACATGATCCTCACTGCTACCGGGTTAAGCACCTGTACCTGATCTAAAGTACCTGCATAACTTTGAACTCGGTATCATGCCTAATGGGATTCGTGCCTCATCATTGTACCTCAGAGCTTCCCACCTCTGTACCTTCTCTCTCCTGGCTTTCCCCGCCCACCTCATCCCTGTGCCTCCCTTCCCAGACACACGACACACTCTGCACTACAATATAACCACCTACCCGGCGGGCCAGAGCATTATCTCCACCTCAGACATGCAAAATAAGCAAATTCGACACACCTCCTTTGCCGACACTTCCCCCTCAAACGTCCTCCCTTACGTTTGATCTCTATATATTTACCTGTTTCAGCTCCCTACACACTAAAAAGGCGTCAGAGTTCCTTGCATATGGCTGTTTTATCACCGGACATGCACACTGTCACTAGTCAGAGTTATTTTCACACGCGCCTCCGAGCTTCCATGTTAGATGTGTCCCGGATGTTCATAACAACCTTCCAATAACGCAAAGTTCATCTCGGTCTTGAGGCATTATATAAACCACACGGAACAAGCTGAATTTACTACGGCAACAAATTACCACAGTCCATAAGCATAGGTATTCGTAATTGAAAATATAGGACCGGTTAGGGTATTATTTGGTGTGTAGTTTTGCTTTAAAATAATTAAACTTCGGGCCGCGAGTTCGCTCCCTTCAGAGTGTGCGGTCATTGAGAAACACGGACGAAAAGTTGTGGCAGCGGCCCGCACCACCCTTTCGCTCGGTTCTCACGCCCTTGTACAGAGAATCCCGTCTTCCCTCCCTCTTTCACTGTTTTCAAGGTTGTTTACCACTCTCCAGTTTTCTCAAAATATAAATGGAGATGCCAGAGTATAGGTATACCTATGTTTTTTTTCTCCCTACAGCTTCCGTGTCTATTTAGAATCCAAATATTACATTACGCTCTTTTACTTGGCAGGGAGCGCGCTAGCCAGTAGCCACAAGCGGGTCACAGGGAAGGATGGGAACGAAGGTTTGCCAAGCTTTCATTTCTAAGGGATCATGACTCGATGAGCACTCGATCGGTGCTTTATTAGTCACCACATGCACACTTCCGCGTTCATACACACACACACACACACACGTACATACATGTAAGGGGCCGGTGGCCATGGTGATGCAAACTCAGAGACGACCGGTGCAAGGATAAATATACCGGTAAAGAGATCGAATTTCCACTCCATCACTAATCCATAACTGTAGGCTATAGCGTATTTGATAACATATGTGGCTGCATGAACTCGTATACGTGAAGGCTTAAACCGAACATATAGATAACCAATTTAAAAAGGGTACGTATAGAGAATATGTATAGCGAAGAATTAAAAGCTTACTAATAATTAATAAATTAACGTATTGCATAGAGAACAAAATGCATGTGTGCGTATGTCTGCATGTACGTGTGTGTGTGTGTGTGTGTGTGTGTGTGTGTGTTATCATAAACCAAGGGATTTTAACACACACACACACACACTTTGACTTTGCATGGGTAAGACACATATGTAACAAATCGCATGCATATATACATGTAAATAAGCTATCTAAACCTCATGTGAAGATAACAGACAAATAGCCTATTTGTTTCCTCGACGCCTGATCAATTATATAATGTTCGAGTCTGCTTAATTCTACAGAAAACCCAGCTTTACTTAATTTACACTTTTACAATTTTAATGCGGAAAAGGGCATTAATTCGTGTGTTCTTGGGAGATAGGACAAACATATGCTTCTATATATAGGTCACTCACCGACAAAAGAAAGTTTTCACCATGACCTTAGAGGTCGTGTTTTTTTTTTTTTTCCAATCCCCGATCGTGTCACTGCTGTTTTATTTTTGTCTTTTTTCCTCACATGAAGGTTAGGTATATCCATGCACCTGCTAGGCACGCGTATATTTGATGCATTTGAAGCTGGACAAGCAATCATTTCGTAAAACTTCCAGAGAATACAAAATACATACTCATAATTAAAACAGGAGGCAAGTAATTTCATCATATGTTAAAAGGAGGCTCCACAATTATGGCTCAGCAGCAATATCGCAACACAAACCTGCGCTTTTCGTGAACAGTCAGTCCTTATAATATTTAGTGTATGAGAATGACAAAAAAATTATGCCGTGAGGCGATATAAATTATGAACATGACAACAAATAAATGGGAGGTGAATGGAAACCCCCCTGGTGGCACTCGTCCGGTACGCCCAATACCCAGGCAACTGTTAACCCCGCTATTACAACTTCGGTGTCAAACGTTTATGTTGCCCAAACGTTCATTTATTAAATGAAACTGATGCACTCCTTCACTCCGCATACCAATAAACAGTGTTTATATTTCAGGTAACGGGTTCCTAATAACACACTCACCTGGAGCTATAGAGCTGATCGAGCGGGTTGGTTCCGTGCCAGCAGCTCGGCAATTTGAGAACTGACGTAATTACCATGAAACCTGATTACCGATTAATCACAGTGCGTGGAGTTACTCGATCAACGACTGTCCAATTCTTGTTTCCTCGCGTTTCGAAGGAAGGCTAGCTATTATATTTTTTACTGAATTGGAAATTCATCATGCACGTACAGTAGGATAATAATGAAAATCTATATCTATATCTATCTATCTATCTATCTATCTATCTATCTATTTATCTATATCTATCTATCTATCTATCTATCTATCTATCTATCTATATCTATATCTATATCTATCTATCTATCTATATATATATATATATATATATATATATATATATATATCTCGAGTGAAAACTATTGAAGATAGCAAGGCGTGCTTGGTGGCAAATGAAAGCTCTGTTTATACAGATTAAGAATCATAAAAAAAAATTGGAAAGCACTAAATAAATTAAAAAAAAGTTATAAGCAAAAAACTAGGACGTGTCCAAATCGCGGCACCGCGAAAAACAAGTTATTTTTTGACGGCTCGACGACAAACTTGGAATCGAGCTATCAAAAAATCCTTCGATTTGGTCAAACAACATTGCCAAGAAGGGCTACATGCCAAATTACAGTATTCTAGAGGCAATAGCAAGGCCACACGAGAAAAACGGCAAAGTGTCTGGAGTTCGTCAAAATCGCTCTCAACAGGGTTTACTTTTCGAGCTCTAGCGACGAAATTACTGGGAGTAGGGAAATGTTATGCACCATATTGGAAAGCACATTGGCAGGGCTAAATAATTTGTTAAATAAGGTTTTTGAAATTCTCAAAAAATGTGTGGGTTTCAAGGTTGGGAACTCAAAAATAGTTTTTTTTCAGAGTATTTTTTTGCAAATTTATTCGATTTTTTACCCTTTCGAGTCGGTTTCTGAGCCCGGTCGCTTATTAAAAAATATAGCCCTTTCATTTTGCCGTTGATTGATACCAAAATCTTTTCTGTAGCCCCAGAAATAAGGGAGTTATGGCGATTCGCACCAAATGGTTGAGTTTCCAAAATTCGCGGCTTAATGACAAGGCTGGGGCAAGTGTCCGTTCCATAGTAAAGGGTTCACTGGCAGGAGCAATGATTGACAGTTCCAGTACATTTCAGGTTTGTGTTGTGTGCTTCGAACTTATTCAGGGAATATGATATAGAACATTCGCTTTTCATGAATGTTGCAATCAATTTTCAACTTGACTGGCTCAGTAAGTCTTCTACTTTTATATTTATATCTATTCTCTAACCAACCATAAACTATCAATCAATCAATCAATCAATCAATCAATCACCAACCATGTCAGGAAATATGATGTATGTACATTTTCTTTTTGTGAATGTTGTGCTCAATTTTCAACCTACGTAGACTAGTTCAGTAAGTCTCCTACTTTCATATTTAGCCTATATCTATTCTATAACCAACCATTTAAATTTGTTTCTTTCAGCAATGAAACTCCGAAGGCAACCAGCAGTGCCTCAGCAGAGGTTGTAATTGAACCAACTTCAATGTCTTTATGGTTCGTATTTGGTGCTTCAAACTTTTAAAGTCATACTGTACACATTCTCTCCAAGGTTGTTGTATTAATTTCTCATTCTTTCCTAGCCTATTATGGCTTCTATTTCCTTAGCAATATACATTGCTAATTTATATTCCAAGAGTTAGTGGCTCTCATCATTGATGCCAACCTAAGTGACAAGAAAAGAAGGAAGGGAGTCAATGTTGTATTTACTAATGAAAATGTTGATGCTTGAACTTATAGTCACATCCTTATATGAGGGATTGTTTCCGTCTGTATACTGGACAGTCATTCTATATATTGCGTACATTAATTGAAGAGGAACAGCCAGTAAAGAGATATGTAAATACTGCGATAGCAATTTTCTTTTTTCCTAACTTCAAGCTGTTCCATGGTCTCAGGCTGATCTTAAATTAAAGTTAACTTTTATATAGAGTAAGCTGCTTTCTTTTACTTTACCTGGTCATGTGGTATCTTACAGATTATGATGTCCTTTCGTTTTCTTTTTGTCCTAAACTTGTCATTATAAAAATAAATCCCGTCTCCTCATATATGGTAGCATGGCCGAAAGCTTGATTTTCATTTTTAACATTAAGCGTACCTGTTGTAAGCTGCTCGGTATCCTTTTTGTGGCCTATGTATCTTTCAAACACCTATACCCTATTCAGAATAGGGATAGGTATAGAAAGCCTTCTCACATAGCATAGCAGAGGACAGGAAAACTTTTGAATGCAGCAAAGGCAGTTGAAGGCTGCATACACAACACAGGGTATCAAACATTCATGAAAAGAGAATGTACATGTATCATATATCCTGATATAGTTGGATACAGAATGTATATAAATATGAAAGTAAGAGACTTAATTGAACCAGTCAAGGTTGAAAATTGACTACAACATTCAAGAAAAGAGAATGTATATCATATTTCCTGAATCAAGAATACCCTATTCTTGATTCAGGAAATATGATATACATTCTCTTTTCTATCTATCTATCTATCTATCTATCTATCTATCTATCTATCTATCTATCTATCTATCTATCTATCTATCTATATATATATATATATATATATATATATATATATATATATATATATATATATATATATATATATATATATATATATTCTATATCCAACTATATCAGGAAATATAATACATGTAGATTCTCTTTTCATGAATGTTTGATACCCTGTGTTGTGTATGCAGCCTACAACTGCCTTTGCTGCATTCAAAAGTTTTCCTGTCCTCTGCTATGCTATGTGAGAAGGCTTCCTCTACTATGCTGTGTTATGACGTTCCTATGCTTTGCTGAGCTGCGAACAGTGTTGTGTGTTACGTTATTGTATTTCTTTATTCAAACTCTTATTTTTTTGTGTTCTAGCCCATTAGTTTGTAATATCCCCTTGTTAAACTTGTGCTGTTGTTGCGAAACCTTGTTCTGTCAGAAAGCTGCTAGAGACCACATCTTCACTCTCCAGGGGACCCAGATTTCCACTCACAAGTAATCCCTTTTGCCCCCTCCTGACCAGCATCTCTATTTTTCCATCCCTTTCACTGGTAAACTCTGGAACAGCCTTACTTCATATGTATTTTCTCCTCCCTATAACAACGTCTTTCAAGAGGGGAGTATCAAGACACCTCTCCACCCAAAATTAACCTCTCGTTTGGCCACTCTTTTCGACTTTTATAGGAGTAGTGCTTAACAGGCTATTTTGTTTTCATTTATTTTTGCCCTTAAGCTGCTTTCTTTACTTGAGAGAGAGAGAGAGAGAGAGAGAGAGAGAGAGAGAGAGAGAGAGAGAGAGAGAGAGAGAGAGAGAGAGAGAGAGAGAGAGAGAGAGGACATGTTCCGGTTCTGGGAAGAGCTAGTCTAGAAATGCATTGTGCCACATACCAATGATAACGTAGTGCACATATTACGTCCTATAAATGGATATTGGAGAGATATCTCAAATTGTTCTCATCTTACGGGGAGAAGCCACCATTAGCTCGTGACGTCATCAGGCTGCACCGGAGTACAGCAGACGACGGTACCAGTGTTGTGTCCATTGTTTTTTTTATTAGCTATGGCCACTCCAGCTCCAAACTGCACCCAACAAGTATATTATAGGTGCTTACTGAACACCTTTAGAGTGTTGGAAATGTTATATTATTAAAATGGTAGTGAAATCAACCGATTCGCCTCTGCTCTGTAGAGTAACTTAAAAACTTCTCTTTGAATAATGGGCTATAGGTTCTCAGTGTGTATGTATGAACATATTGGAAAGTATATACGTATGTTTATCGCAACATAGATATCAGGTTCACAGAGGGGGATATCAAGGACACAATTAATGAACTGAAGAACAACAACTCACCAGGACCCAATGGTATTCCAGCCATCTTTCTTAAAAATTGTAAAGACAGTCTAGCAAAACCTTTATATATTTTATGGAGAAGATCCCTGGACACAGGAAAAATCCCAGCCTCTCTCACTGAAGGAAGAGTTGCACCAATCTTCAAAGGTGGCTCAAGAGCTCTCCTCAAAAATTACAGACCAGTGACACTGACCCTGACATCACACATTATTAAAACATTTGAGAGGGTCCTCAGGAAAGTATTACCTTGAAGGTAAAAATCTCCTCAACTCTGGACAACATGGTTTTAGGAAGGGGAGATCCTGCCTTTCTCAGCTTCTAGATCGCCACACAAATGTTCTCGGAGGTGAAAAATGGAAAGAATGTCGATGCGATATACCTAGACTTCGCAAAGGCATTTGACAAGGTGGATCATGGAGTTCTTCTCCATAAATTGAAAAAGATGGGTATCGGAGGGAAGATTGGTACTTGGGTCCATAGCTTTCTTACTGGAAGAAAGCAAGAGGTCATTGTGGAAGGAGTCGAATCCAGCAGCTCAAGTGTACTGAGTGGCGTACCACAAGGATCTGTACTTGGACCTCTCTTTCTAATCATGATAGGGGACATAAACGAGGAGGTCACATACTCAAGGGTAACATCATTTGCAGACGACACCAGGATCTCCAACACCATCTGCACAGGGGAAGATGTAATTAATCTACAAAGGGAGTTGGAAAAAATATATACCTGGTCATCAACTAACAACATGAAATTTAATAGTGAAAAGTTCGAGCTCATCTGCTATGGAAGTGATAAAGCCCTGCAGGACAACATCTACACTGCAAGGGAAGACATAATCGAAGAGAAGGACTCCCTCAAAGACCTGGGAGTGTGGATGAGCAAGGATTGCTCTTTCGCAGAGCATATACAAAAGATTACAAAGACAGCAAAACAAATGTCAGGATGGATTCTGTGTACTTTCCTGTCTAGAGACCCACAGCACCTGCTTCCACTGTGGAGGCCCCTAGTGGTCTCTAAAATAGAATACGTGTGTCAGCTGTGGTGCCCCTACAAAATCAAAGACATTCAGGAGCTGGAGCAGGTACAGAGGGTGTTCACCAGAAAGATAGACAGTAAATCTCTGGGTTATTGGGACCGACTGAAAAAACTAGGAATGTACTCCTTACAAAGAAGGCGAGAGAGATACTATATCATATACACATGGAAGATACTAGAAAAATGAGTACCCTGCCCATCCCCACATGGAGAGGAGGCCATCAAAAGTCAGATACACCCCAGGTTTGACAGAACATGTTGCAGAAAAACTCTCTCTTCGGTGACACAACGGCTAAAAACTGTTGAGGCCGAACATTTCATCAACTTTGGTCCCAGGCTTTTCAACTGCCTGCCAAGAGAAATCAGGGACATGACAAAATGCACTATAGATACATTCAAAAGGAGTCTCGATACCTTCCTAAAAAACATACCGGATGAGCCTCCTATTCCACACAACCCATGCCCATGGGGTGCAGTATCAAACTGTATAATTGACCAACTACAGTACAAAAAGAAAGAAAAATGTGGAGGCGGTGGACTTTCAAGTTGGCCGTGGTGATTCCACCAAAACTTCCAACAAGTAAGTAAGAGAGAATAGTTGAGTTCACGATTAAAAGTTAGTCTGAGGGGAAACTAAAGAGAATTACTGCAGGATTCACTAGCACAGACAGAAATATCTTCCGTGGAGTACTTTTGTCCGTATATATATATATATATATATATATATATATATATATATATATATATATATATATATATATATATATATATATATATATATATATATATATATACTCTTGCACATTGGCATGAAGCACCAACGACTGTGGGTTATGTCTCCAGGCATTGCTAGCCACTAGAAACATACACCACAACACGAAATCTCCGAGAAACAAAGTTGGCAGCCTCCTGACTGCCTCGTGACGTCACGACCAATCAGCACCCGTTTCCAAGTCATGTGATTTTTCTTCAACTTTAATCCATATTTTATACCACATTTACTATTTTTCATGAAGAAAAAATATTACCATAGCTGAATTTAGGGCCTATTTTATCCATACAGACAATTTGAAATAAATATGTTGACCTGAAACATGTCCATCATCACACCTAAAACCACAACTTGTCCTCACCTGCAAACACAACTACTGTATATATTTGTTAAGCCTCTGTTAACTTTGTATAGTTTTATTGCAGTTTTGCACATAACCTATGAGCCAACTTTGTATTTTTTCAGTATAGTTCAGCACATAGTACAGTATAAGTTAATTACAACCGGCAACTAATGACTCAGCAAGGCTGCTCAACTGCCTTGTTGACCACACCATTTGCACCACCCTCTATTGGCTCTGCCTCCATACACCTGCTGGATGTACGCCACCATTTCTGCATTCCTACCCTAACTACACTCATAGTTTAAGGGTTAAAAAGGCATTGGGCAAGGTGACCACAGGTCATATCATTCACAGAATTTACAACAGATGGGCAGCAACAGAAAGAGTGACAACCCAGAAGCTGTAAGTGGTCAGGGCAAGCAGAGGACCAGGTAAGATAAAGTTGGGGGCATGTGCTATAGCTGTGTTTGGCTGTGGAGCTCATTTATGTCACATTGGCCCTTGAGTCTGTGGTGGGTATGAACCCATTTTTCCTGGGACACAGGACCAATGTAACTTACGGCCTATCCCAGTCCAGCTTTCCCAGTTTCCCCAGGTACCTATTGATTGACCAGCACGCAAGGGAGGATGAACAACTGGGTGTGCTGCACACCGATTGCCTGAGACCACGGATTCATAGCTAGTCACACTAACCACTGCACCATGGAGGCTGAAGGACTGAGATAAAAATTAGAGCATTTTCTGGAGCAGGATAGACTAAACTAGCACAAAGAGTTGGAGGACATTGAGAAAAGCCTTTGTCCTGTAGTGGAATAGGAATGATGGAAGATGATGACATCTGTAAACAAAAGCAGTTTTTCACAAAAAAAAAATATATATATATTAAATGACAAAAAAGAATTCATTCAGATTATGTGGATTTTATTTTTGTTTAATTCATGTATCAGGTACATATCTTCATATTCCAAAACTATATTCTTCAATATTTTGTTATGTAAGATTGTCTTAGTGAAAACATCAGTAGAAAACTACAAAAAAAGACTGCAGCAACCTTAGGAAATGTGGATTTTATGGTAAGAAAAGAGTACAAAACTATTATGAGTAATAATTTCACTGTATAAACAGTATGTTGTTGATTAACCTGATTAGTAATTTTTTTTAATATATATATGTAATTATGTAAAAAAGTACAGAATACAATAAAAACAAGTCACAATTAACACATTTCATAGAATATTGACTTATTACTTGCTTTAAAAAGCAACGTTGTTGGTAGTACATATGTTGGCTCAATCATTAATAAATTGCTCTCTACCATAAACTCAATTTCCTTTTAACTATAACCATAGAAAAATAATAACAGCATTTTAAACTGTTTTGCACAGGCAGGCTGAGACAGTAATAGAGTAATTTTTTTTCAAATATTCAGATTTTTAGAAAAATCCTCACTTTGTGATATGAACATCAGTAACAGTTCTCTAAAAATAACTTGATCGCTTATTCAGCTTTGCTATCCTTGGCTAAGGATGATTTGTATTTCTCATTATGTGCACATTTCTAAATACTCTCAAGTTTCATGATATCTGTATATATACACCAACTGCATATATGTATTTTACTTATCCAAAGTAGTTATATATTAAAAATTTGTAGGGAATCTCAGATAGAATACTATTATGAATCTACCAATATATTCAGATGTGTACTAAAGTTTTGACACAACTAGTGAGATGATTGTTATTAGGACATCTAAATAAAATGTGAAAAAGTCTATTCTTATATGCAAGTAATGGCCAATTCCTTGGAGCTTTGCTATCATATTATACTTCTATTATGAATATGAACTAAAGAATAAACAATGAAAAAAACAATAATCCTTATTCATACTTTCTAACTTGAGTTTTCTACCAACACCTGTTGCTTAACCAATAAGTGGTGTTTTGCTACAACTGAAGGCAGCCTCAACATTGCACTGATCAACCATACGGACACACACTTGCACATACACACCCCCACACATACATTAGCTCAAACAAGAAAGTAAAAAATAACCAATAATTTTAATCTTTAAGGTAATCAATTCATTAATCACAAATGACTTAGATTTGAAGAAAAGAGTAATACTCTTGTAATGGTCAGTTTTTAAAGTACGAACCGTAGTGTTAATTGTTTTATGTCACACCAAAAACCCGCTGTAAAGATTCCCTACAATATCTCCCACAAGTATTAAAATACCAATATAATACAGATATCTCACTCATCATCAGATTCAGCAGTATTAAATAAGTCCATGAGGTTTCTTGAAGTGATGCTGAATGACGGCATTGTATCATCCTCCATAGTTCTGATTCCCAGCTGATCATGGATTGAAGACGTGAAAGCATCACTGTCATTGGCTGGCTGCCTAAAAGAATGGTTGCTTCGAGGGAGAGGAGTGTGCTTGCGAAACAATACTGGGCTGCTTTCTATTCCAGGACTTGAATTTGGGCTGAAACAATGTAAAATAAAACAAATGCACAAAATGGGAAAGTATGCTCCATTCTTTTTTTTTCAGGGGAGGGGGGGGGGGGGGGGTAAAATTAATAAAATTGAGTAATATAACACTGATATACAGGAATATAATATGATGTAAATAGATAAATAAATATAAATAACAAAATTAATGATAAATAAGTAATTAAAGAAAAAAATTAAAAGAACTCAGACACTTAATTAAATACTCAGATATCTAATTAAACACACTCAAATCATTTAATAAAAGTGACTCAGTCATTAAAGTACAGGCACATTCAGATGAACTCAAATCTTTATTTAGAGGGACTCATTTAATTATGAGGATTCAGACATTTAATTAAAGGGGCTCATTAATTTCATTAAAGGAACCACGGTAGTAATCTTCAGGCCCACCAGGAGCTCCCCTGCTCCACACATCTCCCTACCTAAGTGGGAACAGAAGGCATCTATTCCAACTCCAGCTGAGCGGCAAGACACACCGTCCACCACATGTCCCACTAGAATCAATACCTAGCTTCTAGAATATGTAACTTTTGGATGCATTTCAATAGCATTTGTTTGTTGCCATAAAAGAGGATTTACTGTCGATATGAACTTTATACACAAGGAACAATTACTCCATCGAAAACATAGAAACTCCCAAGCTAGATGTATCTGCTGACACAAGAATTGGTGAATTGAAGAAAGCCCCCCCCCCCTTTTTTTTTTCCAACCGATAAATCATTGTGGTAATCACTGATGGTATTGACAGTTGCCACCCTACCTGTTTCTGGTGACTGGAGAAACCACTAGATTGTTAAAGTTCTTCAAGTAGCTGATTGGAGTGGAGTTGTTGTATGGCTTGCTGAGAAACTGTGGCCCTTCACTGCTGGATGAGGACAGGTCACACAGGGGGTGGGCAAAGCTGTGGTCTTCTGAGCCTTCACCTAACAAACAAGAAATGAACTGACTGAGTGACTGAATAACAAACTCTCTTGGCATAGTCATATGCTGCCACAATAAAGACAATAAGGCTGGATTCACACAAGCCACTTTTTAGTGGTCAGTGGCCGCCACAAAATAATGGTCAAAATAGAACACACACATCTCTGTGGCTGCATGCACATGGGCCACTTTTTTGTGGTCGCCACAAAGCAGTGACGAGTTGTGGCAGGCGGGTCCATTTTTCCGACCACGCCACTGTGGCCAGCGATAGATACCGTTGTTTCAAATGGCAGTGTGCACACGAGCCACTATTGGTTGCCACTACCCTGCCACCCGCCGCTTTCCCTCTGTCTTGACACTGACCTATATGAAATGTCATAATGATGTATAAGTATGACCTTCATGCATAACTTGTGTTCAGGATACGATGGATACGCTCTTATATGCTTTCAGAATTAATGTTTCATTTTGTTTCACAGTTTTGCATATTAATTATGGTATGGATTCATTACTAAATGTGGTAGTTTTATTTATCAAGAAGTAGAAAGTGGAAATGTTATGTAACTGCAAAGACTGATAAATTATGTCAATAAATTACATCTAATGTGACTTTATATTCTTCATGTTCAGCCTTACATTAAGATTACCGCAAGTCTCTCTTCTACTGGCACACACGTTCTCATGTTGGTGTCCTGCAGTGTTATACATGGATCAATTACTGTCACAAGATGATCAAAGCTGTCATGTGACTTCCTGAAGTAGTCAAAAAATTTATCAGGGTGCTCTTTTAGCTCTGTAAATAATGTGTGGAATGCTACACGCAGTAGTCTGTTGCTAATTATGGGGTGAACCCATTACTTTCATCTGCGGATTTTGCGCTCCATCTGCACCAAGAGAACACAGACAGCTGCTATCTCTACGAGATACATAACGCCACGTACTGACCTCATTAGTGGCCGCCACCGAGTGGCTCATGTGCATGGTGCACCTACTCACCATTTTTCATGGCGACCATTTTTTGTGGTGGCCACTGACCACTAAAAAGTGTCTCGTGTGAACCCAGCCCAACAGATGACACACACACACACACACACACACACATGTACCATAGTATAAACCCAAAGAAAAAGGAAAAAAGGATTGGTTTAATGCAAGATGTGCAATTGCAAAGGAAAAAAAGAGACAAAGTGTGGAAGAGATTGAAAAGAAATAAGAATCAAAGGAATAAAGAAGATTTTAAGATAGCAAGAATGAATACGTGAAAAGGAGAGAAGAGAAAGGATATGAAAAGGATATTGTCGAAAAGTGCAAGGAAGAACCTAAACTGTTTTATAGATTCATAAATGGAAAAATCAAACCAAGGGAAAAAATAGAAAGACTGAAAGATGGAAATAAGATAATTGAAGATCCTAAAGACATGACTGAGCTACTAAACAAGAGCTTCCAGCAAGTTTTCACAAAAGAATCACAATTCATTGAACCACAAGATGACAAGATAAATGTTTATATGGATGAAGTCATAGTAACTAAAGTAAAGTTTGAAAGGGAAAATGAAGAACTGGATGGAAAGTTACTTAAGGGGAAGAGAGATGAGAACAGTGGTAAAGGACATGGAATCGGAATGGAGAATTGTAGATAGTGGAGTGCCTCAAGGATCGGTATTGGCACCAATACTTTTCCTGGTATATATAAATGATATGCCAGAGAAAGTAAGCAGTTATATGAGCCTGTTTGTAGACGATGTGAAACTGCTGAGACATATAAGAAACAGTAAAGACTGTGAAATTCTGCAAGAGGATCTGAATAAGATTTGGGACTGGAGTATGAAATGGGAGATGGAGTTCAATGTGAAAAAATGTCATGTAATGGAAATGGGAAAGAGTGAAGGGAGACCAAAATGGACATATAGAATGGGATGGATAAATATTTAAAAAAGTTCAAGAAGAGAGAGATCTGAGAGTGACAATACAGGATAATCAACAGCCTGAGAGTCATGTCAATAGGATATTCGATGATACGTATAGAATGGTAAGAAATATAGGATTAGCATTCCACTACATGGATAAGGATATGATGAAAAAGATAATAACCACTATGTTTAAACCAAAATTGGAATATGCAGAAATGGTATGGTCTCCCCATAAGAAGAAACACATAAAAAAACTAGAAAGAATACAAAGGATGGCAACAAAAATGGTTCCAGAACTGGAGGGATTGTCATATGAAGAAAGGTTAAAAGGAAATGGACCTGTCAACATTGGAACAAAGAAGAGAAAGGGAAGACCTAATACAAATTTATAAACTATTGATTAAAATGGAGGAAGTAGACAATGAAGAGTTACTACTAAGAGAAGGAAGAAACGTCAGCAACACAAGAGGGCACAGTAAAAAGTTGAGAAAAGGAAGATGCCTGACATAAAGAAATATAGAGGTTTGGAACAGACTAAGTGAGGATGTAGTATCAGCGAAGAGTGTGCACAACTTTAACCCCTTAGCGACGACTATGACACTGGCATCATATAACGTTTTCCAACGTAGGTGACAAGCGCGACGCCAGCGCTGGAAAACGAGAAGCTCTCTGGAAATTGAACGGCGCGCATAACAATGTATGTGTTGATCCTAAGTGACTAACTGGTACCTCTTTTGCCCCTTAGACGACTCTGTGCTAAAAATAATCAACAGTTCCTGCCTCTGCATCATGGCATCTGCAGAGCGATTATATTCCCTCAGCCGTCCTGTTTCGGCAGTCTTCCTTTAGTTTCTGCTCATCGTGTGTGTGCTGAGCATAGTCTTGACACCTCCACTGATTTACCTGTTCTTGATGAACCAATATCTTGTTCACAGGAGTGTTCAGAGAAGTGGGAAGCGGAAGTTGGATTTTTGGGGTAATCATGGAATTACAGCCAAACGGTCAGTCCAAATGATAATCTGATTTCACAGTTGAATTATACAGATGATTTTCTACAACTTTTATTCAATGAAATTCATTCTAGAATGAAAAACTACAAAAATTATTTTTTTGAGTTTCACTGCAACTTTGGCTCTCTGTAGGCAGTAATTTTCCCAGTAAAAGATTATAAACTATATTTTTCAGACTCCATCACGATAAAATGAGCAACTTTTCTTCCATAAATTTTCCTGTACGTCGCACCAGTAAAAAGTTGGAATTTTTCGGAATCATGGAATTCTAGCCCCACGGTCAGACCAAATCATAATCTGATTTCACAGTTGAGTTATACGGATGATTTTCTAAAACTTTTATTCAAGGAGATTATTTCCAGAATGAGAAACTTTTTTTTTTCGAGTTTCACTGCAACTTTGGCTCTCTGTAGGCATCAAATTTCCTGGTCAAAGATTATAAACTATATTTTTCAGGCTCCATCGCGATAAAATGAGCAACGTTTCTTCAATAAATTTTCCTGTATGTTACACCAGCAAAGAGTTGGAATATTTCAGGAATCATGGAATTCCAGCCAAACGGTCAGTCCAAATCTTAACCCGGTAGCAGCGGGGCTCATGTTTCTTAATGGTCCCTCCAAGCGAGAAAAATGAGAAAAAATCACCCCTCACACAAACCATTTCATAGTATATATCAAAGCATTTGTGATCAGATTATGTATCATCTATTTTGGGGGGTTTATATCATGGCACAAATTTGGCCCGTTGCTGCTACATGGTAAAGCCACAAATTTGGCCCGTCGCTGCTACATGGTAAAGCCACAAATTTGGCCCGTCGCTGCTACATGGTAAAGCCACAAATTTGGCCCGTCGCTGCTACACGGTAAAGCCACAAATTTGGCCCGTCGCTGCTACATGGTAAAGCCACAAATTTGGCCCGTCGCTGCTACATGGTAGAGCCACAAATTTGGCCCGTCGCTGCTACATGGTAAAGCCACAAATTTGGCCCGTCGTAAACTGATTTCACAGTTGAGTTATACGGATTATTTTCTACAACTTTTATTCAATATGATTCATTCAAGAATGAAAAATACAACAAAAATTTACCAAAATTATTTGAGTTTTACCACAACTTTGGCTCTCTATAGCCAGTAAATTTCAAGTAAATTTCAAGGTCAAAGATTATAAACTATATTTTTCAGACTCCATTGTGATATAATGAGCAACTTTTCTTCAATATTTTTTTCTGTACGTCGCACCAGTAAAAAGTTGGAATTTTTTGGGAATCACGGAATTCCAGCCAAATGCGACAACCTAGAAAGAAACGGATTTCATAGCAGGGTGCGCTAGAAAATTTTATACAAAAAATCTTTTATGACTTTTTCTCAGTTTCTAAGTGTATTTTTCGATGACTTTTGCGTCATGGGAGATCACCCAAGAAAAACTTTTGCGTCGCTGTGGGGTTAAGGAAAAGCTGGAAAAATACAGATATGGAGACGGGACCACACGAGCATAAGCCCAGGCCCTGTAAAACTACAACTAGGTAAATACACATGATAAAGTTCCACAAAAGATTGCTATGGAAACTAAAACATAAGAGGATTATATACATATATACATCAATAAAAAGAAGCAGACTTGCCTTACGTTAGTGGCTAAGTTTCAAATAAAGAATATATAACACGAGAACAGGCCACAAATGTACTTCAGAAGTCAAAAAGAATGAGAAACAACACTGGTGTGAAAGCTAACATCATTATGAAGATTTGGGTTAAGTATTATACAATATACAGTAAACCCTTGATATAACAGACTAACTGGGGGGAGCTTAGTCCGTTAAATGTGGTGAAAAAAAAAAAAAAAAAAAAGTAAAATAATACAGACGAACCTAATAAACGTTGGTATATGTTTCTTTTTATTGCGTATATTGTCTGCACGTTGTCTATAAAGCTGCACTTTGCGATGGACTGCGCGGCACTGAGGCCGCCAGGTTGGCAGTGGGGCCGTGTTGTTACGTATAGTATAGGTACAGTATAGGTAAAACTGCGCCAATCTCGCACTGGTACTTTTTTTTTTCCTTTAAGTTTTCAGTGTTATGAAATAATCTGATAACTTTGTCTGTCACAAATCACTAAATGATTGACTTTTCAATGCCTGTTGTACAGCTGCCGCTGCCCGCAGCTGCATCGCAAAATGACTGAGAGATGTTTAACTTGCTTACAGTTTCTACATTTCACTCAACAATCACAAAGATCACAAGTGGACAAACTAGAACAAAACCAGGGAAATTGATATTTTTCCTCTCGTGTTTCCCCCTAGTGCGCATTCGTGGTGGATAGCAGAATGACTTATTTCTGCAAGGAGCTATTTCTCGTAACATCGGCCGGGAATTGGACCACAAACGCAGCCGCAATGTACCGTCCTGGGCTGCGTATTTCCGCGCCCCACACCGAGTGCCGAATAAATTTAAACAAACCAAACATAACCTAACCTACCTAACTGGGGGGCTTAGCCCTCTCGACCCCCATAAGCTGTGTGAGTACTGACACTCTCAAACACTTGGCTATTTTCCATTACATTTATGTCCTGAATTGATGCATCAAACTTTCTTGTGGTATAAATATGTTCTTCATTTGAATGGAAACCACGAGGAGGAAAATACTTCATCAGGTGGGCTGAAAAAGAGTACAGAAACAAAAGGATGGGACAACAGATAAAGGGAGGAGTGCGAGGAGGCCACTATTCTCAGTCAGTCCCCGTGGATTTCTGACTGTCAGACCTTGTCCGTTATATCCGAAATTCGTTATAAGCGGGTCCGTTATATCAAGGGTTTACTGTATATTCAATATTTTTGCTCACCATCTGATAATTCTGTAGTTATATCAGCATCAAAACGATTCATTTTGCTGCTATCCATGTCATCTGTATTCTTCTTCCAGAGGACAGTGATGGGTTTGACTAAGAATAATAACCACAGTGTGACAAAGACCCATGTCTGTGTAAATGCTGCCATTACACTTACTGCCTGTAAAGAAATAGTGTAACATTATTGTCAGCATATAATACCCAATAATAGAGAAAATGATCAAACTTGAATCTAGTGGTACCCACAGTTTGTCATTACAATCCTACATGATAAAATAAATGGACCTTTTCCCAAACTAAGTTTCTTGGAGAGGAGAAAACTGCAGTTCTAGTGCCCACATAACAGTGCACTGCTCATATTGTAATTCCATAACATTACCCACTCATTCTGACATACAATTCTTATAAAATAGTTTGTTGGATTATAAAATACAAAGATTCTGACATATATCATAATATAACTACTTTTACAATCCCTCTATTACTGGTCTGTCCAAATAAACCTTACCGAACTTCTAAAAGCATCTTTAATGCTCTTGCGAAGGAGGACTTTCTTAACTGAAGGGAGTGAGAGAGCTTGATCAGCTGTCAATCTTTTTTGTGGGTTCGGATGTAGCAGACCAAGTAACATATTCTGAAGATCATTTGAAATACCTGAAGGAATTAGAAAATAATGTTATCATAATGGAAGTAATTCTAAACAACTAATGTTGTAAAATAATTACGTGACTATGTAAACAATGTAATAGCCAAGAAATAAACAAGTGTTTATCATATTAGGACACATGGCCTGGACACTTAACAGCCCAGTAATCTGTATATCACATAACACCTTTTTATTTGTTTCTGAACTCAAAGTCTAACAGAGCCAATAATTATAATCTTTCATATACAATCATACCTCAGCTTACGAGTGCCTTAGCTTATGAGTGTTTTGATTTACGAGCGGTGACTTGGTATACAGGGATCCTGTTTGTACAAGTCTTTTTTTTTTTTATGTGTGTTAATTTGTTGCCACCTCAAGGGTGGGGACACAGGCTACATGTAGCCTGTCATGGTTATGCATGTATGTCCCTCTGAGGACGGACCATATACCCTTGCTAGGTGACGACTCAAGAAGGAGAGGGGAGGATGACAATAGACCGACTATTGGCTGACAACAGACTAGCCAACCAATTTTGTCTTTCGACGAGGACTGGTGTGTCTCTTTGTACAAGTTGAAGACATGAACATGGGTTCCCTTTGTTTGCCCAAGAAGAGTGTGCCCAAAGCAGAAAACAATGGGAGTAAACAATGGGAGTAGAGTCTCAGTTAGAGTTGCCACCTTGAGTTAAAAAAATAAGGAATGCAACATCCCATTCTCCAATACAAAATGACTCCATATTTTAAGGAACGGGTGGCAACCCTAAAATTTCTCTAGCCTGCCATGACTGACAGCCTCTGCCCACTGCTGGTGAAGGCAGGAGGAAGGGGAGAGGAATGTTACGACCCGTATTTTACAAGTATTTCAGGATGACTCTTGATAAACATAATTTTATGGACTGGTTTTGCGGTTCACTGAAAAATGCGCTCACTACAGTTTTAAAAAACTGAATTTTATCTGCTTAACCATTCAGACAGCCAAATATGGAACAAATGGCATTCCATATTTTAAGGAAAAGGTGTCAAGTTGGCAACCATAATCTCAGTCTGCATTGTAAACTCATAAAGATAACATTCGTGTGCTCTTGTCCGATTACCTTTGTGCTTTGGTGTGCGATCTTTGTGTTTTCGGCACTACGGTGTGCATTCTTTGTGCTTTAACAATGTCCCCCAGAAAGATGGTTAAAAGGGATGGTGTTGAAAAGACGACAACAGGAATGGCAGATACTATGCTCGCAACAGGAATGGGGTGTGAGCCTTGGCGGCTTGTATGCCCTCTTGGACATAACTATCTCCCGTTCACTCCCCATCACGGACAATATGTCGAGTTAACTTCATGTTGGTGGTTGAACGCACCATATTTTCCGCCATATAAGACGCACTTTTTTTTAAAAAGATTCGAAAATTCACCCTGCATCTTATACCTTGGGGTAATTGTTACTGGTACAAAACCGACAACCAAAACACCTCCGTTTGACACAATAATTCCCAGATGTCCCCAGGAATGAAATACACTGCATTTTACGGCGTATAAAGAGTAATTTTCTCACTCAGAAAAAAAATTAACCTTGCGCGGTATATGCCGAAGGTACAAATTTTGATTGATTTAACCCTTTCATTGCTAAACGTTCGCAGCGAGCGTTAGGCGTATTTGCTTGTGGTGCTAAACACTCACTGCGAGCTCCACCCGCACTCAAATATCCCGCGTATGAGTGTTCCAACACTAATTCTCACAACACAGGATTGCCAATTGAGTGGGTTCTTCACTAAATTTGGTGGAAAATCATATCAGCCCAGCGCGGCAAATCTACGGACGAGTAACTGGTGGATGTTCTTGCCCAATATAGCGGCATTTTTGCATAGCTTCACCTATCACCTGACTGATTCTTTGACCAAATAGTTGTAAATATTGCAGTTGGCAATACTCCCTTGCCAGTCTGAAGGAGAGATGTCTGCAGTTACATCAATATGGCTGATCATCCCGCACACACCGACGTAAGTGTTAACATTCAACACTCCCTGAACGTGCATGTACATTCGCAAGAGAGGCATACATAACCGACTCTAAAGATCTGGACCTCCTCTTTCCAGTGGTGTTTTTGGTTTTTAGCTGTGATGAACAGTTTTTGAGATACAGAGGTTAAAAGAGACTCCCCATTGGGCTGCCCGACTGCGCCTGAGGGGATAGTCGCGTCCGCACCGCGTGCAAGGAAAGGGTTAAATAATAAATAGTGTGATACAATGGAAAAGAGAAGTGTGAATAAGCAGAAGATAGGAGAAAAACATGTGAAAAGATAAAACCAAACAGGTTACAAGAAAAGAAGGCACGCCACGTGTTACGCGGCGTAAACACGAAATGCAACACCGTCTAGGCCTACCAAAACCTTACCATTGGGGTATAAGACACAGAGTGATTTTTTTAATCATCTTTTTTGAAAAAAAAAGGGGGGGGGGTCTTATATGGCTGGAAATATGGTAGCTGTTGCTCGGGCCCTGATCGAATGGCAAATAGATTGTTGATCTCCGCCTCGTCTGTCCATGTCCTTCAACTTCTGATGTGTGTGTGTGTGTGTGTGTGTGTGCATGTGTATTTACAAAGTTGTAGTTTTACAGGGCCTGGGCTTACACTTGTGTGTGTGTGTGTCAGTGTGTGTGTGTGTGTGTGTGTGTGTGTGTGTGTCCTTGCACGTGTGTGTGTCATTATATAATTCATGTCTTCAGGTACTGTACACTTACCATTTGCCGCTGGAGGAAGCATGCCCTGCCTCAGCATCTGCCAAGCCTCCCCATGTTTGGGGAGGTCAAGATCTGTGGCCAACTCCAGGATCGTCATCCCCAAACTGAAGAGGTCAGCAGGAGGACCAAACTCCAACTTCATCACCTCTGGTGCTAAATATTTAGGGTCCCCTTCTACAGCTTCATGATCAGAACCCTGATATATTAAAATGATAGAAATGTGACAAAATAAGTAAAAGCCTGTATTTCATAACAAGGCAACAGGTGTTAAAACATCAATAAAACAAAATAATATACCTAACAGCTCATAAAAATTTAAGAGAAGTTAATTAACTTTATCTAAGTATTGATAGCCTCTATGATATCAAAATAATTTAATTTCACCTATCAGTACAAAGGCAAAAATATTTTAGAAAACAAATAAAGGTACTTTACCTGTGATAAATCAATGACTAGACCAAAGTCACCCAACTTGCACAAGCCATCATAGCCAAAGAAAATATTTTCTGGTTTGATGTCCATGTGAACCAGGTTATGCTTGTGTAAATGCCTCACACCCTGAAAAGTAAGTTAAAAAACATGATATATGTCCATGATGAGCATAAAGGCAGGCAGGAGTAATGAAAGGGTGTACATGAAGTTTGGCATGACTGATAAAGAAATAGGAATGAATACATAGTAGATAAGAACAGACAAAACACACTGAGGTTGCTTATTGTGGGAGAATATGGGAGCATAAATAACATTAGTAAAAAAACAAGGTAAACAGAAGCATGGGTGTAAGATGAACCAGTGGGATTTTTTGGGGGTCTATGTTGGCGTCACTGTACTGAAAGGGTTAATATGTCTTTAGCCCTTGCAACCTGCAGGAACTGACATGGAAGGAGTAAAAAATCAACATCTAAATTTATAAAATGTAGTAGTAAAGTAGTAGGCTGCATGATATGAAACATGACAGGCACCACTTCATGTGGTGCGCACCGTTACTATATCCTGCGGGGCAGAACTAACGGGGAGGGGTCAGTGACCATCAGCTGCTTTGTTTTAATCCTTTTAGCCTTGACAAGGAGCAAGTCTCCATAACACTACATTGGACTGGCCACCCATTGGTGGCCTCTAATACTTTTATCGAGTTTTTAGAGGCAGGAGCGATGGCCAGAGGGCGGCAGAAGAGAAAGGAATGTATGAGACTGGTGTCTATAAATGTGAATGGTTTAGGTGGTGAGGAAAAGAAAAGAGTGATGACTGAAAATTTTGTAAATGGAAGAGTGGATGTGTTGGGAGTGAGTGAAACACATATTCGAGGAACTGGTGTGAGTGATGGTAGAGAGGGTACATGGGAGGGTGTGCCTGGGGGGGGTTGTATGGACGGGGATAGATGAGAAGTATAGAGGCAGGAGTAAGGAAGGATGTGCTATTGTTATGTCTGAAAGAGTGTGGAATGGTGTGACTGATTATGGTTGGAAGGGATCAAGAATTGTGGGTGAAAGGAAAAGTAGGTTTAGAAAAGTATGCATGGGTGTGTATTTATGCACCAGTAAATGTGAAAAGTATAAAAGGACTGAGAGAAAGGGAAGCTTTTTGGGAGGAAATGAATGCATGTTTGAAGAGTTTTGAGAAAGAAAGGAAACTTATTATGATGGGAGATATGAATGCTAAAGTGGGTGATGAATGTGTGATGGATGTGGTGGGAAAATGGAGGATACCTGGGAAGAATGAAAATGGAGAGTGCCTGGTGGATGTCTGTGCTGAGAGGGGAATGTTCCTAGCAAACACCTTTCAGCACAAGAATATCCACCGATACACATGGAGGAGGGGAGAAGATAATGAGCAAAAAGGATTGATTGATTATGTGGCAGTAAATGAAAGGCTTAGAAAAGAAATTTGTGACGTGAAGGTAGTAAGAGGAATGTTCGATGGATCTGACCATCTTGCAGTGCTGGAAAAGTTAAAGCTGAAAGAAAAGTGGGTGTTTGAAATGAAAGGTGAAGTAAAAAAGGAAATACTGAAGATAGAAAAGTTACAGGAAAAAGAAATAAAAGATGAGTATAACCGTGAAATGGCAGAGGCCTTAACCCTTTAAGTGCTATGGCCGGGCATGGATAGAACCCCGTACTGCAGGAGCCGGGGAGAAGTGAAGACAAAATTCACACGTTAGCATCTCAGAAGTAGCGGTGTGATTTGGGAGGGAGGGAGGAAGTAATGAATGAAGAGGGGGAAAACGCAGGTGTGTTCCTATTGGGGAGGATTAGCAGAGATAATTATCTTCCTCTTTCTCTATTCCTTCCTTTCTTACTCTCTTCCTGTCTTCCTCTCTTTCTTTCTTCTTTCCTTTCTTACTTGCTTTCTCCTTTCTTTCCATTTTACTTTTTCTTTCTTTCTTTCTTTCCCTTTTTTCTTCTCTATTTCTCCTTTATTTATTCCCTTTTTTCTTTCTTTATCTCTTTATTTTGCTTGCTTTCTTTCTTTCTCCCATTCTTCTTTTCTTTCTCCTTCCTTCTCTCTTTGTTTGTTTTTTCTCTTTATTTCTTTATTTCATTCTTGATTTCTCTTTCCTTATTTCTTTCTTTCTTAGTCTTTTCACTTTCTTTATATTTTCTTTCTTCCATTCATTCTTCTTGGATATTTTGAGGAGGGGAGATCATTATAGAAAGGATCTGTCTCTCTCTCTCTCTCTCTCTCTCTCTCTCTCTCTCTCTCTGTCTCTCAGTCTCTGTCTGTCTCAGTCTCTGCCTCTATCTGTCTCTGTCTCTCTCTGCCTCTGTCTCTCAGTCTCTGTCTCCGTCCCTTTCTGCCTCTCTCTCTGTCTCTGTCTGTCTGTCTCTGTCTCTCAGTCTCTGTCTCCCTCTGCCTCTCTCTCAGTTTCTGTCTCTGTCCCTCTCTACCTCTGTCTCAGTCTCTGTCTCCCTCTGCCTCTCTCTCAGTCTCTGTCCCTCTCTGCCTCTCTGTCTCTGTCTCTCTCTCTGCCTCAGTCTCTGACTCTGACTCTGTATCTCTCTCTCTCTCTCTCTCTCTCTCTCTCTCTCTGGTGGTGGTGGTCGTGGTGTGTGTGTGTGTGTGTGTCCCCTTAGCCCCCCCCCCGTGTCCCCTTAGGTCCCTTCCCCGGGTTGTGGATGGGTAGGTAGGGAGGGTGCTAATCTGATAATGTCACTTTTCCCTTGGATGTGTAGCTTACCATTTCTGGTGCAAACTAGAAAAAAAAGACTCATATTTTTGGTAGAGCTCACATGTTGTTTTGAAAAAGTTGTATATAATCATGGATAAACTAAGCTGATATTATTTCCTTTTCAGCTGTTACTATGTACAATAAAATTATTCAAATAAAAAGCGAAGAAAAATTGTGGGAGCTTAAGATCCACATACATTACTAACATGTCTCACACTAATGTCTAGTTTTCAGAACACTGCAATAACTACTAACCTGCAGCAAATCCACCAAGTACTCCCAGACGAGAGATTCAGGAAGGTCATGCCGGTCTTCTGCCATGTTAGCCAGGGATGTCTTGCACACCTCAGTTAGCAGGTAGAGGTGCTGCCGCTCCTCCCATGCACGAAAAAACCTAACACAATTCTTGTGCTTTGGCAGCTTCTCATGTTTCTGTACTTCTGTCATTCGCCTCCGCCTGGTTTGGAAATGGAAGGGTGAGGAGAAAAACAGAAACAATCATTACTCTGTCTTCTGCCTGATGCTCATCCAATCCCATCAACGCCAAATCTTCCTGTATACACCTTCTCCATGTTTTCTAGGTCTACCAACTGGTCTCCTTCCTTCTACCTCTAATCTCTCCCAAACTCCCAGCACTGTATCCTCCCCTGCCCTCTTTACATGTCCAAACCATCAGAGTCTTTCCCTTTTGAGCACTGTTTCCAGGTCCTCTATACCAGAGGTTCCCAAACTGTGGTCCGCGGACCCCTGGGGGGCCGGAAGAAGGCCCTAGGGGGTCCGCAACACGATGAAAGAAATTAATATTTTTCAACTCTCCAGAAAAAAAA
The DNA here is from genome assembly GCF_024679095.1 of Eriocheir sinensis. NCBI lineage: Eukaryota > Metazoa > Arthropoda > Malacostraca > Decapoda > Varunidae > Eriocheir > Eriocheir sinensis. Next base: position 9,509,849 of record NC_066566.1, on the reverse strand, counting down.
TATACAGAATAAAAATATATCATTAATTCTCTATCATCCTAGTGTCGGTGGTATCGATACTTCGGCAGGAATAAGGAAATATTAAATGTACTACGTTGCACTGGGTATCCCAGTATAGTAATGATAAATTTTGTTCGGTTGGGACTCATCATGTCTGGGAGTCCTTGGTATGGTCAAGTTTGGGAACCTCTGCTCTACACCCCACTACATCATAACTCTGTAGCAACATATGGTCAAGATTAAAACATACAGGTTTGGTGCATAAGACTCTTCATAGTCCTTTTAGTAATATATGCTTAATTTGTAATCCAGCAATGAGAGCTCAATAATTATGATAATTATCACCTGACCTGAGTCAGGTTATCAAAGGTAAGGTAAAGGTGGGTGCATACGCTATAGCTACGTGTGGCTGTGGTGCTCATCTCTGATCTGTTTGAGCCCGTGGTAGGTAAGAACCAGTTACCCCGGGACACGAGTCAATGTGAAATCTGATTACCACAGTTTATCTTCCCCAGGTTTCCCAAGGTACCCATTTATTGACCAGTCAGAAAGGGAGGATGAACAGATAGGTGAGTTGCATGTTGACTGCCCAGGCCGGGATTTGAACCTAGGCCCGCAGTGTAGTAGCCAGGCATGCTGACCACTAGGCCATGGAGGCATAGTTTTATTAATTACATTTTTAGACACATTTGGCACATCTTTCCATGCTAACTCCATTGATATCATAGTAAGGAATGTTATATGGCATATAGCTATGGTTAAAATCCATAAGTTGCATGTAGGCCAGGTGAGTGAGGTCAGGCTTGCTGAGGTGTGAATTGTAAGTTGATAAATGGGTAGTTTCAAGAAAATCAAATCCCCTCCTGCTGGATGTTTTTGTTGTGGAAGGCAAAAACAGACAAACAGGCAGCCAAAGAGAGACAGAGAGAGAAAAATACATCTACTAGTCTTGTAAAGGGTTGGTAGGTAAACAATTAAACAATTACAATATTTAGGGGCTTCGGGGTGTAGGTTGAGTCAAGATTTGAGACTAGAGACATCTACAGTTTTTCACTTTTATGGGGGGTCTATAGCCCTGCCTTATTTGTGCAGGGGGAGGAGTACATAATCACCTGTGAATACTGGGGGGTAGATGAATTGAGCACAAATATTTTCTTTACATTGTCAACCTGTCACCTTCACAATGGAATCTGAGAAGAGTCCATCCTGCTTGCTAGCATGTAAAGTATTAATCTTAAGTATACAATGAAACCCAAGCCCGCACTCCTATACTTTCACTTTAAGTAATGATTAAGATAAAAATGTATTCAGACAATAAGGACGCTTGAAAATAATCTTATATACCTGTCTCCTTCACCCCGGAATCTGAGTAGAGTCTTCTTACAAGCATAGAGGCGTCCATCCTCCTTGCTCCTCACACGATACACTTCCCCAAAGTAGCCAGCGCCGAGTCTCTCCTCAATGACGTAACACTGCTCGAAGTACAGCTCGGACTTCTTGGCACTGTACACTGAACTCTGGACAATGAAGGCTGCTCCAGAAAACACCAATTAGTTTTATTTATTACATTGCAAAACACATGTGGCACATATCTCCATACTAATTCCATTGATATAGTAAAGAATATGGTGTAGCATAATTTACAGCATTGTACAGCATAATTTATCCCGAGTCAGAATTCTTCATATTGTAATTATGGAGAAATTGGCATATAAAAATTCTCTAAAAATCACTGAAAAAAAAAAAAAATAAATAAAATAAAAAATAAATAAATAAATAAATAAAAGTAAGAAAAATATATACTAGTTGCCAGTGAAACATTCATTTGAGGTTCAAACTGCAAGGAGGCTGCCATTGTAATGTATTGGGTGGGAAAAGAAGTTGGAAAATGGAGTCTTTAGTCTGCAATGTGGTGCATATTGAAAGACACAAAGACCTCTTTCAGAGGCATCGACTTTTCACTGTCCACAGTGGACAAAATTATATATATATATATATATATATATATATATATATATATATATATATATATATATATATATATATATATATATATATATATATATATATATATATATATATATATATATATATATATATATATATATATATATATATATATATATATATATATATATATATATATATATATATATATATATATATATATATATATATATATATATATATATATATATATATATATATATCATCATACATCAATAGAAAGTTTTTAGCTTGACAAACTCAATGGAATCAGTGTTTGTGTGAAATTGTGATAATTATATAAATATAAAAAAATATAAAAAAAACACGTAAAGGTGTATTTTTCAGATAAGATACTAATTCTGTAGCAAGGTGAGTTGCAGTAACAATGCAAATGCCTTTCTGCTAGTGTTCTTGCCTGTGTCTGGGATATTACTGTACATTATGATGTTCAATCTAAATCTATTATCAATAAAAACAAAGCTGAAAGTCAAGCTTCCAGGTATAGTGGTATGACTGTTATCGATACCTTGGCTTGGCGATTCCACTAGCTTAATTTCTCCTGGCAATCTGGCAGACAATGGCATCGTGGAGGAAATGCGGCATTTGACAATACACAAAATGATTCTCAATATTCACTATGGTTTGGATCACACACACACACACACATATATATATATATATATATATATATATATATATATATATATATATATATATATATATATATATATATATTTTTCCGGTGGGGCCTGATGGTCGGCCCAGCCCGTTCTGGCACAGGCAGTGTTTATAGCGGCGCCATCTTGCATTGGCTCATGCTGCCTCTGGAGCTCATCTTTAATCCTAGAATCTAGAGTCCGGGTTGATAGGTGGTCTTCTGGACAGCATGTGGGTAGTTTTAAGCCACTCGTGGCTGAAAAATCCCAGCTTGGTGGCACGGCGGGATTGAACTCGCGTCCTCCTGAACACGGTGGTGTTACTCTGTCGATTCAGCCACCGCCTCTCCTAAATATATACGTATATATATATATATATATATATATATATATATATATATATATATATATATATATATATATATATATATATATATATATATATATATATCAATGAGAACTGATTTTACCCACTTTAAGTCATTTTGATAAAAAATTACATAAAACCAAAGCTGTCAGGGTTAACCTATAATTGTTTTGTTTTGTATGAAGTACATGGTGATGATTTCTTCTCTGCTATATTTAAATGAAAGAGTACTGGACTCTGCTTCACAGCTTACAGAGAAGCTCTGACCAGAGGAACATTTAGGCACAGTGATGCCTGGTACACAATGTTTGAAAAGTTCATTACAAATTCTCAAAATTAATGCAAGGTACAAAACATGTGGCTTTGAATATGTAACTTAAAATAACTTGGCATGTTTCTAGCATTTCCTTTCAGTACTTACAAGTATCTGAGTCTTCCCTGAAAGACACTGGCTGAGGTCTATCACTGTCATTGATGCGTGAAAAAATTCTCGTAACTGGACAACTCTTGACTGGGGCTCTAGGAGGGGCAGCAAATTTTGGTGTGCCTCGGGACTGGAAAAGTACATACAATTAATACAGGACAAGGGTAACCATGTCATGGTTTCTGAGTTATTAGTATAAAGCAGCTTCCCTGAATAAGAAAAAAATCATTGAAAGATAAAGGCAAATGTCTAATGGAGTAAAGCAGAACTTCCACTAGGATCTTTTGCCTAGAGGCATAGCCTCTTTGCCCTGGGGTTACATTTATGGGTGTGGTGCTGTGCTATGTCTAAGCTGTCCATGCGTGATTTTTCTATATGTTTATTGGTGTATATATTTTTGATTATTTTTTATTTATTTATTTATTTTTACAGCAAAGGAAACAGTTCAAGGGCTTAAAAATAAATAAAAGCCTGCTACTCACTGCTACTAAAAAGATTAGAGGAGTGGCCGAGAGAGAAGTCAATTTCGGGAGGAGAGGTGTCCTGATACCCACCTCTTGAAAGAGTTTAAGTCGTAGGCAGGAGGAAGTACAGATGAAGAAAGATTGTTCCAGAGTTGACCAGCATAAGGGATAAAAAAGTGAAGATGCTGATTAACTCTTGCAAAAGGGGTTTGGACATTAAAGGGATGAGCTTGAGTAGAAAGTCATGTGTGGCAAGGCCGCGGGAGGGGGGTAGACATGCAGTTAGCAAGTTCAGAAGAGCATTCAGCGTGAAAATATCAATAGAAGATAGAGAGGCAACATGGCGGCGGAATTTAAGAGGTAGAAGACTATCAGTAAGAGGAGGAGGGCTGATGAGACGAAGAGCCTTAGGCTGGGGTCAAACATACGAGGTTCAGTGATACATTTCACTGCGGATTGAATTTTGGTGGTTCACTATGGTTCATATGGAGCGGTATCTTAATCGCAATGAACCGCCATGCATATGGCGGTTCTGTTATGCAGAGATACGTTTGAAATACGGATAGATACGGCATAGTTACGGTCTAGTTATGGATAGAGGCATTCCAATTGCCGACCTGTTACAGATAGTTGCCTTTCAGTTACGAAACTGTTACGGCAAATACGGAACATATACGGAGCCATTATGGAGCATCACGGATAGATTGCTTTGTTTGTGCCACATATAGAGGAAAGCCCCTAGTAGCCGCCTTGGTGCCGGACCAATCCACCCAACATATCATACATCGGCGCTGACGGGCGTATCATTGCGGATCAAATACGTTCACTATGGATCGACTACGTTCAATATGGAACGATTGCACACAATACGAATTTATTGCGTATCTCTTGGGGAGCCACTGCATTTCGATTGCGGATGCTCAGCCGTGGTATTTTTGAGCATTTCAAACAAACCACAGCCCCTCCACGGTTCTGTGCGGACGGTTACGGATAGTGGCGGATTATGGCGGATGGATATACGTTTTATTGCGGATAGCTATCCGCAATGAATCGTATTGCTGAACCGTGTATGTGTGACTCGGCCCTTAGACTCCACTCTGTCCAGAAGAGCTGTGTGAGTGGAGCCCCCTACACATGAGATGCATACTCCATACAAGGGCGGACAAGGCCCCTTTTTCCTTTCCTGCCACCTTTGGCTGGAGGGATGGGGGTGGGGAGGAGCCTTCGCCTTTGCTATCCTTCATCTTCCACCTTTGATTAGATAGTTAGTGTAGCTTGTCACAAACAGCCTCGTAAGGACCAGCAGGTCTGCTGTTGTTTGTTCTTCCTTTGTGTCCTATATGGATAGCAACTGTGCGGGGAGAAGAACTGGTGGAGACGATACAGAACGGCCAACCTCGAGGAAGCTGATTTAGTGAGAGAGGAGATGTGAAGTTTCCAGTTAAGATTTTGAGATAAGGATAGCCTGAGGATATTTAGTGTTGAAGAAGGTGACAGCTGAGTGCTGTCAAAGAATAGAGGATAGATGTTTAGAAGATTGTGTCGAGTAGCTAGGTGGAGAAATTGAGTTTTTGAGGCATTGAAGGACACAAGGTTCCTTTTACCCCAATCGGAAATGATGGCAAGGTCTGAGGTTAAGCGTTCTGCAGCCTCCAGTCTGGAGTCATGGAATTACTATTGAAAGGGTCTTTTATTGAAAGAAGTTGAATAATGCAGAGTGGAGTTGTCAGTGTATGAGTGGATAGGACAGTTTGTAATGGAAAGATCATTGATGAATAACAGGAAGAGAGTGGGTGATAGGATAAAGCCCTGTGGAACACCACTGTCGATAGGTTTAGGGGAAGAACAGTGACCGTCTACTACCGCAGAGATAGAACGGCCAGAAAGGAAACTGGAGATAAAGGAACAGAGAGAGGGATAGAATCCAAAAGAGGGCAGTTTAGAAAGCAAAGACTTGTGCCAGACTCTATCGAAAGCTTGCGATATGTCTAGTGCAACAGAGAAAGTTTCACCGAAACGGCTAAGAGAGGATGACCAAGAATCAGTTGAGAGTAAGAAGATCGCCAGTAGAACGCCCCTTGTGGAACCCATACTGGTGATCAGATAGAAGGTCAGAAATGGAAAGGTGCTTTTGAATCTTCCAGTTAAGGATTGATTCAAAAGTTTCAGATAGATAAGAAAGAAATGTAGTGAAGACAATAGGAATAACACTCCTTTAGAAAAATCTAGCATTAAATATGAGGCGTCCAGAGGTAAAGGGACGACATCACCAAAACCGTTTTGAGTAAAAAACATTCAAAGTTTAGCTGTTTTCCTCTTGACTTACCAAGTTCCGGTTATTGTTTGTATTAATTTTAAATGTATGGCCTGGCTGTATAGGAACTTTTTTTTCTTTTGTATTGAAAAGTAAATCAATTTTATAGCTAAATTTTTATACCCCAGTTGGAAATTGGTTATGATAATTGGAATATCCATAATGAATGTGGATTTTTAAAATCTATGCTGTTCACCTAAACTACGGTATGAACCATTTCATTTTATTACAAAATGCTGATTTTTTTTTATGGAATTAAGTATATCACTGTGAAAAACAAGTATCTTTGTGGTATTCTGGATGAGCAGTACTCACTAACACTAGTGATGGATGGCTCCAGCACTGAGGAAGAGGCCGACCCCGAACATGATTTGACTGACACTGAGGAGAGGGGTGGCTTCGAAGACCCCTACAACTTTCTGGACTACCATGATTCTGGCTCAACCTCTGACCCAAACTTTTCCTAAATGCTATACCATAATAACAAGGAACCTAAGGGGACACGCCGACCACCACCACCACCACCACCACGTGGCAACACGGGAAAAAATCGCTGCCACGTCATAGAATTTAAACAAATCGTTGTTATAAATCATATAATCCTAAACATTGACACTCATTGTACTATGTAGCTTCCTTTACTATACCCAGTACACAAAATATATAAAATATCACTTTCAAATAGCATATGCATGGGAAATAAGAGAGAGAGAATGTACGAAGGTTGATTTGGCAGCATGGCTAGAGGTAAACAATGATACCAACTCCACCCTGAACCGACTTCATGCTCTGAACAGAGTATAAGTTACATCAGTTGGGTATTTCTAGTAACATATTGTCTTGGATCCACAACTTTCTTACTGGGAGGAAAATGTCAGTTGTGGTTGACGGTTATTCTAGTGCTGGCAAAAGTGTGATGAGTGGTGTTCCTCAAGGTTCAGTCCTGGGTCCTGTTCTTTTTCTTATTTACATTAACCATCTGGCCTCATCACTTGGCTGTCAATATAAGATCTTTGCTGACGACTTAAAAATTTACATGAAGGTTCAGAGTAATAATATTTCCTCTACAATCAGGCTACTTTCCAGCAAGATACTGATGTACTGAATGGAATGGCAAAATCATGGGGTCTTAACCTTCACCCAGACAAGTGTGTGGCTTTAAGATTTGGCAGAGATCTCCCTCCTGCTGGCCTTTACGACCAGTACTTCATTAGTGATATTCCTATCCCATTTACCACTCTGAGCAGAGATTTAGGGGTAATGATTGCTACTAAACTGAAATTTCATGACCATATTCGTTCTGTGGTTTCCAAAGCGGGTGGTGTGGCTTCCAATTTATTGAAATCAACACTATGCCGTTCTCGTGACTTTATGATGGCACTGTACACTACTCATGTTCGTCCTCTACTTGAATTCAGCTCAGTTGTGTGGAACACTGGCTATATTGGTGACATTAAGCTACTAGAGTCAGTCCAGCGAAGGTGGACCAAAAACATAGATGGCCAAGAGAAATTGTCCTATGCAGACAGGCTTACTGCTCTTGAGCTTTTTTCTGTTCACGGGAGGTTATTGAGGGCTGATTTGATTGAGTGTTGGAAGATCATGCATCATGCAAAAAAGATTACGTTCAGACTGTGAAAAAAAATTCAAACAGAAATATTGATTAACTTTGTAAAACAGGAAATTACTATTAAATGTTGTGAAATCTGTGAACATGGCTCGGTTGTCCGTGGAAATTGTGCTACCTGCCTGGTTAAGCTATATAATGGTTTAGCTAAAGATGAGTAAAACAGCCTCTGTCCTCTGATTGAAAAGGAGATAGTGTTGAGAGATCATGCACCTTAGTTTAATGCGAAAATACTGTGGGCAAAAAGAGAGAAGAAGAAAAAAGAAAGACTGTGGCGTAGGCAAAAAACAGATGAGGCAAGAAGAGCATACTAGGAGGCAAGAAACAAAGAAAATCGGCTTGTGATAAAGCGGAAAAGAGAATACTATCGGAATAAGGTTGTGGAGGCAGGGCCTAACATCAATAAATTATATAAGGTGCTTGACAGTTTGACTGGAAACAGAAAGGTTAACAAGCTTCCGGATGGTTTCTTGGATGAAGTGCAGGCAAATAAGTTTTTAGACTTTTTTGACAAGAAAATTGAGTTATCATGAACTTTACAGGCAATGGTTACCATGGATCCGTTGTGGAAACTCTAGTTCCTGAAATAAAGTTAACAAGCTCTCAACAAGTGGATGTGGCTGTGGTGAAAACTATCGTACACAAGGTGAAACTGACGTATTGTGATAACGATCCCTTGCCGATAAGTGACATCATTAAGAGTGAAAACTTTAGTGATTTCTTAAATATTATGACTGTGATAGTTAACTATTATTTATATATTATTATGACTGTGATAGTCTTAAATATTATGACTATGATAGTTAACACTAGTATTGAAAACAAGACTCTTCCTGAGAGTGAGAAAGTGGCGATCGTGAAACCTATCGTTAAAGGTAAATTGGACCCACAGTGTTCTGATTTTGTTAGATTTGAGTGCTGTGTATGACACGGTGGAGCACAGTCTATTGCTTCAGGATTGTAAGAATGTTGGAATTGAGAGTGGTGCGCTGGATTATCTGAGGAGTTACCTTGAGATCAGAACTTACTGTGTGCAAATAGGTAAATCGTTCTCTGCTCATAAACTTTTGCAAAAAGGAGTCCCCCAGGGAAGTGTACTGGGTCCAATTTTATTCTGTGTTTATACTATCGGTCTTTTACATTTGCTAAGAAGGCATGAAGTTGACTTTAAACTGTATGTTGATGATACACAGTTCTATTTGTCGCTGAGTGATGTGAAAAACACCGAAGATAAGCTGAGCAGAATTATGGATGATGTTGGGAAATGGATGAATTCTAAGCAATTGAAGCTGAATGAGGATAAAACTGAATGCTTGATTGTGGGGAAGAACAAGGATCTCTGGAGGCTAGATATTTCCACTCTTCGGATAAAAGATGACACTATGACTGTAAAAAAGTCAGTCAAAGATTTAGGTGTGATACTTGACTGCACTCTTATCATTCAAAGAACAGATCAATCAGGTGGTGAGAATGGCAGGCTACCATCTAAGAAATATTGCATTTGTCAAGAAATACCTGGATGATAAGACTATGAAGATGCTTATATATAATCATGTAACTAGTAAGCTGGATTATTGTAACTCACTTTATTATGGCCTTCCTAAATATCTGCTGAAGAAACTACAACTTGTTATGAACAGAGCTGCAAGGCTAATAAAGGGTCTGCCCCCCCGTGAGAGAATAAAACCTGCACTTATAGACTTGCATTGGCTACCCATTAAGGCATGAGTATTCTACAAGATATGTGTCTTGACTTATCAAGCAATGCGTCTTGGTAAACCTGGATATTTGAGAAATTTACTACAGGATTTTCATTTGGACACCGCCACGTCAGTGAGACACAGTACAGAACAGTATAGACTCTATGAGCCCAAGGTCAACCTGGAACTGGGTTTCAGAGCATTAGTTGGCATGGCTCACAGGGAAAGGTCATCCAGGTAAGAAATACAGGTAAGAATTGTGTCAACTTGTTCAATGTCATGTTGGTCAAGTAGCCTCGTCATGTCATGAAATATAGTAATGAGTTGCAACTCACATGAATGCTAAGGTCGAAAGCCGTGTTGTGAGTCAGTAAGGAGCTTGATTGTGTCAAGGTGATTCATCATGTGTTAATGTATTGTGTTCGAAAATTTAACATGGAATCGATGTTAGTAAGATGGGGCGATAATTGGCTGGGTAAGTCCGGTCACCTGTCTTAAATAAAGGGTTGATGTTTGCCAAAGCAGGGGTTGGGTGAAGATGGCCTGGGGGATGGGGACAAGGGATTTGCGGATGAAGGCGGGAATGTTGTCGGGGCCTCTGGTTTTAGTAGTGTCAAATCCTTCCAGAAATTTATGCATTCTTAGTCGTTTTATTTACCTTTTTGGTGGAGAGTGGTCGTTCCCCTTCAATGAACACTGGGGCAGGACGGTGGAAAGAGTCAGTAGTGCTCCCGACACTCAACATCCTTTTCGCGGGAAAACCATCAAAACAAACACTGCCGCACGGCGCAGGCGCGTACAGGGCAACAGGCCTAAGAAATAATAGCTAACAATGCCTTTGTTAAGGGTGGAGGAGATCAACCTTATATTTTTGGTAAGAATATATCAAAAAGATTTTTTGGTATAGTTTTGTTAAAGATCACCCATGGGGTTCATTCTTGGAAAATTCACTGATTTCAAGGACGAAACTTTTATATTGTGCTATATTTTTACGTGTCTTTACGTAATCCGATGACTATTTCCCTTGAAAATAGCCTTGGGTTGGGTAAACCAACTGGTCCATTGGAGTCCACAGTGCCCCACAGACCTTATATACTAGACTGCGTGCCAAGACCCTGCAAGTGACGCTGGCCTGCAGCCGCGGGTGTGGCCAGTTCATCCAAACCGACGACTTCACACACCTCAGTCCCACCCTGTTTCCAGACCCCACCATTCATAATTAAGAAAAACTGACACCACCATCATCTTCCTGTGAAAATTCTGCATCACATTAGCTAAAATTGTAACAATAATGTAAAAATACACATACGAAAATCAGAGTTAAATGGAGTAGGGAATACACATTTTTCTTGCACTTATTTCCCTTCAACTCCTTAGTATTCAACTGGTTTCGTTGCATCACTTTTATAAGCACAGACCCTAAATCTGAATGCTTTTCTGATTCACATGGTGTAGGATACGTCACAAGGTAAAAATATACATGGGGTCAAAATCGCCTCCGAATGTAAGTCGCACCGTGACGGCGTTCATTTGCCTCGGGATTTGTTTAGTCAGACATGTTGCTCTCGCACAAAGACAGCTGTGGGGAGGGATTCCAGCTTACCAGTAGGGTAAGGTGGGGCAAGATGCCCCCCTGGGGTGAAAGGCCCCCCCTTGGTTTTGTCTTTCTCTCTTTCTTTTCTCAAGCAGTCACATGATCAAGTAGGCAACGCCAACTCTCGATCTGTGCTCACAGGAACTACTGGAGTAAACAATGGACAGTTGCTCTGGCCACAAGGGGACATTTCTTCTTTTTGACTATTTTCTTGTAAGTTTTCAGTGATTTTAATGATACCTAATTAACGACAAAGAACTGTAGAGTTAGCCTGATGGCTATGGATACTTGCTCAAAGATGTCTAGACCATATTGCATGCCTAATTACTTGTAGGAAAGATGGTGACATTTTGTGTTTATATGAGTTGCCAGGGTAAGAGGCCCCCTGTGCCTTTGGGGTAAGTTGCCCACAGGGAGGCCTTTTACCCCACATGTGGGGTTATCTTGTATAATTCTCTCAGAGCTCTCACTTATTATCAGCAAGTCATTCATAATCAGCAACAAAGAAAAAAACCTCCATCTCCAGCTTCGTCTGATGAGGATGAATGGCCTTGTTTGGTGTGTGGGGAACCATTTGCCAATAGCAGACCTTCAGAAAAATGGGCCCAATGTCGGGGTTATAGAAATTGATATCTGCACCCACACTTATGGTAGGCTTAGTGCATCCTATGATCTGGTGGTGTTGCGGCTGAGGCTGGGCTATAGATATTACTGGGAGGTCAGTGGGGCTGACCCTGTACCTTGCCGCTTGTGTGGCAGGCCAGGGGGTCACACGCTCAAACACTATGTCCTGCAATGTTCTGCTATTAGTGCCTACCGCCCACAGGGCCACTGGGACCTGCCTGGGCTGGTGGGCTGGTTCATTAATAATAATGTTCTTTCAGCTGTGCTTAGTGAGTATCCTGCATTTGCCTCTAGATTGTAGTCCATATGTACAGTCCCTTATATCTGCTCCCTTAACTAAATCAAGGCCTTTATTTTTTTTAGCACTTGTCCCCAACCATTGTATCTTTTTAGTTTCCTGGTGCTACTTACACAGTATAATCACACTCTGTACTGCCTGGGGGTTGGGATGGCATGCTCCTCCCTTCTCCTTTGTTGTTTTACTTGCAACGATAAACTATCAATCAATCAATCAATCAATATTTCACATCGAGAGATTTATAGGATGTAGTTTTCATAAAGGGAATACATTTTATATTTTTATAATGTGAAAAAAATATTTTCCTTATGTTTCTGTGAGTTTTATTATTGTAAACCAGACTGGGGTAAAAGGCCTACCCAGTGGGCTTCTTACCCCACATGCAGGGTAAGAAGCCCCCTTTATTATTTTTTTTAAATTGTCATTATAATAAAGTCAAAATCATAATGAGAGGATATAATATATTCCATAGATAGGGCTTAGCCTAAGCTTTCAACATAACTTTTTTTCAAAATTCTGTTGCGAAAAATGTGGCTACAACAGCCAATCTCCCTTAAGGGGGGCAACTTACCCCACCTTACCCTAATAAACTCCTAACTTTTTTCTTTTTAGTTTCCTGTGTTTCAACAGAAATATAGTCTATTGTTTAATGGTGTAGTCTTTACCATTATGTAGATCACTAACGGCACTGTATACTTTTAATGCGGATGATGATACTGAAAAGTTCTCTCCGCTGATAAACAAAGTTATAACATTGTTGGATTGTTTTATCAAACCACCTCATCCTTTACTCTTATTATTAATGCAGTGCTTTTAGAATAGCAGTTAGTTGTTAATGCAGACAGGCACTCTGGGTATGCATACAATGGTTATCTGCACCATTCTGACCATACATATCCAGAAATATACCCAACAGCAGCCTCTTTGTAACTGGAGAGATTTGAAAAAATTTGAGCAATCTGTATAATCATGCTCTGCTAGAGCCGGACAGCGAGGTATGAAATCATATCGTCTCGCGATCATAATGTCTTCTGTTCTGTCCTCTACAGCCCTCTTCATAATGCTGCTTGTTGTTGCTGATGTTAGGATTTCAGTGAGGTCTTGAGCAGAGACATTCCCATTTGCTGTTTTTATTTCATGTCGTAGAGGAAGCCTCTTATAAGCTGCCATGAACTGTAGGGCTGTAGGATTATTTTAGTTGTATGTTATTTTCTTCAATTACGAGTATATATATTCCCTTATTCTGAACTACCGTGTATCATTATCACCATTAAAAATACCTATACACAGTGCCATTAGTGATCTAACCACAGAGTTATATACCTAGAGCGCGCGAGCCAGACACTCGGGTGCGGCAACCGGAAGTGTACCTCGGCCGCCATCTTTGGGAGCCCAGTCCAGCCAACTCTGTGCTCCAGCCGGCAACTTCAAAGTGGAGGTAAGTGGTAGGTGGTGATGGTGGTGGTGGTGGTGGTGATGATGGTGGTGCTATAGTGGTGGTGGTGGTGATGGTGGTGGTGAGAGAGAGAGAGAGAGAGAGAGAGAGAGAGAGAGAGTGAGAGAGACTGACATACGACAAAACTCAGGTTTTATACTTTCTCTCTCTCTCTCTCTCTCTGTTTATGAAAACCACCATCACCAAGACCACCACCACCACAACCATTATCATGTACAACCACCACCACCACCACTATCACGTACCACCACCACCATCACCACCACCACCACCACCACCACCACCACCACCATCACCACCACCACCATCACCACCATCATCATCATCATCACCACCATCATCACCACCACTATCATCACCACCACCACAACCACCACCACCATCACCACCACCACCATCACCACAATCATCATCATCATCACCACCACCATCATCACCACCACCACCATCACCACCACCATCATCACCACCACCACAACCACCACCACCATCATCATCATCACCACCATCATCACCTCCACCACCACCACCATCACCACCACCACCATCACCACCACCACCACCACCACCACCACCACCACTATCACCACCACCACTATCACCACCACCACCACCACCACTATCACCACCACCACCATCACCACCACCACCAACAACAACACCACCACTACCATCATCACCACAACCACCATCACCACCACCATCACTACCTTCACCACCACCACCACCACCACTATCACCACCACCACCACCACCACCACCATCATCACCACCACCATCACCACCACCACCATCACCACCACCATCATCACCACCACCACCACCATCATCACCACCACCACCACCACCACCACCACCACCACCACCACCACCACCACCACCATCATCATCATCATCATCACCACCATCATCACCACCACTATCATCACCACCACCACAACCACCACCACCATCACCACCACCACCATCACCACAATCATCATCATCATCACCACCACCATCATCACCACCACCACCATCACCACCACCATCATCACCACCACCACAACCGCCACCACCATCACCACCATCATCATCATCATCATCACCACCATCATCACCTCCACCACCACCACCATCACCACCACCACCATCACCACCACCATCATCACCACCACCACCACCACCACCACTATCACCACCACCATCACCACCTTCACCACCACCACCACCACCACTATCACCACCACCACCATCAACACCACCACCACCACTATCACCACCACCACCATCACCACCACCATCACCACCTTCACCACCACCACCACCACCACTATCACCACCACCACCACCACCACCACCACCACTATCACCACTATCACCACCACCACCATCATCACCACCACCACCACCATCACCACCACCATTACCACCTTCACCACCACCACCACCACTATCACCACCACCACCACCACCATCAAAACCACCACCACAGAGTGAGGGAAAGTGGGCTCCCCAAGATGGCTGCCGCGCCAGGGTAGCTTGCCTCACCCGCCGCCAACCCCACAACACGGGAGCGCGCGCTCTAGGTATATAACTGTGGATCTAACCCACAACACTGCCCAGTACCCAGTCCATGCAAATGTTGAAAGCCGATGGGGTAAGGACACAGCCCTGCCTCACTCCCGCATTCACGGGAAAGAAGCTGGACAAGCACCCCCTCACACTTCACAGCACTCTCTGTCCTAGAATAAAGGCCAGTCAGCAGACCAATAGTCCTCGCAGGAATCTCACGGAGTCGCAGAAGATCCCAGAGTGCCTCACGATGCACTGAATCAAGCGTCTTCTTGAGATCGACATAGGTTGCAAGCATCCCCTGTCGAAACTCACGTCGGCACTCCACCAGTTCTCAAGTGCTAGGCTACGGTCAGTTATTGACAGTTAATTGTTGACTTGCCAGGCGTGAACCCTGACTGTTCAGGTCTCTGCAGCTTCAGCAGCTGGCTACGAATTCGCATCAGCAATGGGCAAGCACCTTGCCTGGCACTTTGAGCAGCGTAATACCACGGTAGTTGTTGCAGTCCTGGCGGTCCCCTTTCCCTTTCCAGATAGGGGCGACCAACCCCCTCTTCCAGTCAGGAGGAATGATACCGGACTGCCATACGGCAGTCAAGACCGCATGCAACACGCGGATCATGGCCTCACCTCCATCTTTGAGCAGCTCCGCACTGATGTTACAGGTGCCAGGTGCCTTCCCACCCCTCAACTTGGCCACAGCCTGTCTGACCTCAACCAGAGAGGGTGGGCTTTCGTCAATGGGTGGGTCAGTATCCGCCACCTGCAACCCAGCAACTGGAAGCTGCCCACGTGGAGGGTCCGCCGTGTACAACTGCTCAAAGTACTCAGCCCATGATTCAGCCCAACGAACCCTCTGCTCATTCATGTCCGCTGTAATAAAACACACACGCACACACACACACACACACATGTTTATATATATATATATATATATATATATATATATATATATATATATATATATATATATATATATATATATATATATATATATATCTATATATATGTGTGTGTGTGTGTGTGTGTGTGTGTGTGTGTGTGTGTGTGTGTGTGTGTGTGTGTGTACGTGTGTGTGTGTGTGTGTGTGTGTGTGTGTGTGTGTGTGTGTGTGTGTGTGTGTGTGTTTATCGTCTATTATTATATCCTTTTTTTCTGACTTGCTACTAGTTACTTGAAATTCCATCGTCCAGTGCATCTGCCATTTCGTCAGATCACCTGACTGCTGTTCCTTCAGCTTTCTTCGTCTTGCCTGTCGGGGTCGTGGTGCTAGCTAGGAGGAGCAAATTAGGCCTCGAGGGTTACCAAGGCGACCCATGACAACAGACCTTCTCGGCGACCTGTTGATTGTGCGCGTCG